>NW_027096674.1:0-60000 GCF_019320115.1 Miscanthus floridulus | reverse complement strand
TCTTTCTAGAAAGTCACATCATCTGTCATTGAACGAGTAGCGCTATTTCTTTCTAGAATAAATTAAAGAAAAAGAAACACTTAGGCCGTATGTAGTGTGGGAGCGGTGCCCCAAAATAAATGGGCCCGTTGTACAGTAATAGGCACCGCTGCCCACTCAGCTGTAGTGTGGAAAATTTTTGGGAGCGATGCCGTCTGCTACGGTTGGGACCCAGTTCCAATAAAATACTCTCGTTGCCTTCTTCGTTCGCGCGATGGAAAATTCCCCTTTCTCCCGTTCCTCTGATCTCCCAATTCGTGCCATGGATCTCCCTCAAATCCAACCATGCTCTTCCAAATCCAGCTTCTCCAGAGGCGCGAGCAGCTGCCGATCTGGTCGAAGGCGTCGCCGTCGGGGCCGATCCAGAGCTACGAAGCCCGCTGCGTACCTTGCCGCAGACGATGGCCGTGGACGCCGCCGAGCGGCGCCAGCGCGGGGCCACCGGCGCGCCGGATGCGGGCGCCCGGAGGCCACAGAACGCGGAGGTGGAGGGCGTGTAGAGGAGCGCCGCCTGTGCGCGGGCCGCCGAGCCACGGGACGACGCCCGCGGTGCCAGCGCCAGGGAAGGCTTGCAGCAGGCCGCAGTGGGCGTGAATGCCATGGCGGATGGAGCTTCAGGTGAGGCCTCTGCTGCAGAAGCGGAGGCTGGAGGAGGAAGGCACGCAGACTACTGCTGCTGCCTTGCTTCATAGTGGAGGAGGAAGGCACGCAGGTGCTGCTGCCTTGATTCGTGTGATGTTGCAGGTACTACTTTATCTCGCGAAAGATCTTGACATCAAGTGATTGTGCTTTGTTTTGTTTATTGCGAACCAAGAAAAATGAATACTTTTGAATCTGTACACAACGCAATCCAAATGGTGTGCTTCAGATTACAATAGAATTTTTTTTACAAGAATTACCAATAGAAATGTAAAGTAACATAGTACATTTAGTTAGTACACTTTGACCCTGATAGAGTTCATACATAACAGCACAATTATTTAATGAAAAACTACATATACTAGTACAAACATTTTGATAAGAGAGAATAAATCTAAGCTTGGCCGCCTCCAAAGCGCTGAAATATATGCTCAATCAAGTCCGCCTTCAGACGACGATGCATATCTCGATCACGTATGTCTTCTTGTATCTCTAGAGCCCTAGTAAATCCATGAATGGGCCCATGTCCATATCCTAACAATGGTGCAGATGAGCTGCTTTCATGGTACTCATGCTCGTAGTTGTCATCATATCGAACTCTGAAAGAATCCCTTTCATCCTCCACAATCATATTATGCAATATAATACATGCATAAATAATTTCAGCGAGTGACCGCACTTGCCACATGCGTGCTGGGCTTCGTAGAATGGCAAATCGAGCTTGCAAAACTCCGAAGGCACGCTCCACATCTTTTCTTGCTCCCTCTTGATGTTCTGCAAATAATTTGTCTTTTCCACACTGAGGCAAATGAATTGTTTTCACAAATGTTGCCCACTCTGGATAAATACCATCTGCTAGGTAGTATCCCATGTTGTACTCATGGCCATTGACTGTGAAATGAACCTCTGGAGCTCTTCCTTGTACCACATCAGTGAACAAAGGTGATCGATTAAGGACATTGATATCATTGTTTGACCCAGCAACACCAAAAAATGCATGCCATATCCACAGGTCGTGTGAGGCAACTGCCTCTAACATGACAGTTGGTCCACATTGATCTCCACGAGTGTACTGTCCCTTCCATGCCACTGGACAGTTCCTCCATTGCCAATGCATGCAATCCACACTACCCAGCATGCCTGGAAATCCACGCGCTTCACCTATATGAAGTAACCTTTGGATGTCTTCTGTAGTTGGTTTTCTTAAATATGTAGGACCAAAACACTCAATGATCCCTCTACAGAAAGTATTCATGCACTCGATAACTGTACTTTCAGCAATTCGTAGATTTTCATCCCACAAATCTGCAGGTGTTCCATATGCTAACATCCTCATAGCAACGGTACATTTGTGTAAAGGTGAAAAGCCCACCTTTCCAAATGCATCGCTCCGTTGGACAAAATAAGGAGACCACTCACTAAGGGTCTGCACAATTTTCAGAAACAGGTGTCGCTTCATCCTATACCTCCGTCTAAATTGGAAATCATTGTATACTGGATTTTCTGAGAAGTAATCAGACATTAAACGATCCCTAGCACCTTCACGCCCTCTTTCAATGTACCTTCTATGAAACCTTTGGTTTGGAGTAGACATACCGATATGTTGTGACTCTATCTGAGCTCTGATTTGTGCCTCAATTTGAGCCTCCACTGGATCATTCATGAAGTCCCAAATGAATTGGTCAACTTCATCTTCACTATCAGACTCTTTGTCAATTTTCATGGACATGTTTGGGTCCATGGAACTTCTGTACTGATGTTGGTTTGCTCGATGCAAGACAAACTGTCTGGTGGAAGATATGGTCTGTGCATGGTGCAATGCAGGGTCCTCATTTTATACAAGGGAGCTCACAACGGCTAGTTCATTGCAACAGGTTGTTTTTACAACAGCTATATTAGTTGTCAGACCAACTTTTGCTTTTACAACAGCCACATTGTCAGACCAACTGTCCTTTTTACAACAGATCTATTGTCAGACCCACTTTTCTTTTCTACAACATCTATATGTATTGTCAGAACAACTATTCTTTCTTTTGTATTAATTTTGGCTAGCTATTTTTTATCTCTGATGTGTGATGTATTTGTATCTTGTTTGTTACAGGCAATATATGGCAATAGTGCATGCAGAACCAGCAAGTTAATTCATTGATACAAGGTAGCACATTGAAACTTACAAGTCTTGTACATAGATAGCACAAAATATTTGAAAAAAAGCTAATACATTGCTACATATCCTGAATTTAGAAAGGTATTACATTGCTACATAGCCTCAATTAAAAAGCTTTTCAGATAAGTATGCCAACATTTTTTTGTGCCTTTCCATGGCTTCTTCATCGTAGCTTGAAGTGTCTTTATCTAACAGGGCCATGTACATACCCAATGTCTGTAGCTTTGCCTTTTCCTTCTCATTGTCTGCAATCTTATTTTCAGCTTCAGCTTTAGCTTTAATAGCTTCAGCTTTAATAAGTGTTGCTTCAGCTAGTTTTTCAGCAGCAATAGTTTTTCTCAACTGAAGTTCATTGAACAGATTCGCATTTTCATTTGAGATGCTGTCTTGTGACTGTACTGACTTGCCTTTGCCTTTTTGTTGAGCTTTGGCTGCATTTCGTCCTGGAGGTCGACACCTAATGACAGGATCTATATCTTCACTATCTTGATTTGAAGAAGTATAAGCACCTGATGCATTTACCTTGCTTCTCTTGTTCATCATTTCTTCAATTGGGTAAGCTTTACTCCACTTTGGTTGATCCTTCACTGCTTTCCACCAATATTCAAGTGCAAAAGGCCTCTTTTTCTTGGCAGCTACTTTATACGCAGCACGAGCCCTTTCCATAACTTGATCATCGGATTCACCACTAGCATGGTCTCTCTTCTCCTTTTCATAGCATGAATTGAAAATGGTAATGAAAGGGATAGTCTTGGTCCAATGATTTTTCAATTGAGCACCTGTTTTTCTTCGATCTTTGGGTGCAGTCAAATTGTACTCTGCTGCAACATCCTTCCAGTACCTATCTCCTCTTCTATCAATTCCAACAATTGGATCAGTGGAATGTTTCAGCCAAGCACTAACTAACCGAAGGTTGTCCTCCGGACTCCAGAACAAACGACCTTCCTTCTTTTCACTTTCTTCAGGGCTGCTTTCATTGTCACTCCAAACTGGTGTGTTTGCAGGAGGAACACCAGTCTGTTGTTGCTCTTGGGACACTGGAGAAGATGAACCAATGGGGCTGCTCTCATCAACCCGTGAATTAGCCCCTCGGAAACCTTGGAAGAAACCCATGGATCCAACTTGTGATGCATGACCAACCCCTTGTGGGTATTGTTCCATCCCTTGGTAAGAGGTACCTTGGTAGCTTCCTTGTGATGGGAATGGGAATTATGGGTAGTTTGTTTGGGATCCAAAGGGACCGAACATGTGTGAATACTGGGGGTGGAAAGGGGTAGGAAATTGTGGTGGATAGTTCATGGGGTATTGGGGTGAAGGAAAATGATGTTGCTGCCTAGCTAGATTTTGTGGCTCACCACTTGGATTTTGTGGCTCACCACTTTGTATTGCAGAGTTCAAAATATTTGTCAGAGATGAAGCTGTGTTCTCCATGGCTACAGAGGGAGGGAATAGAGAGAGATCTATGTGTTCATGTACAGGTAGTTACTTGTATTTATAGATATTTGACAACGGTCATGTTTACTTCAAGGCCTGTGTGCCAGTCCATGTGAACGTTGAATATTGAAGGCCTGTGTGCCCAGCGTCTATGTGTTTTGAACTTCGAAGGTCTGTGTGCGTGTGTGGCCAACGGCCTTGTGAAGGTCTGTGTGCCAACGGCTTTGTAACTGTTCTGACAGCGCTACAGTGAACAATTATTGTTTATGTTTTGGCACCGGGTGAATGAAGATTCACCGCTTCCAACTTTTCTGGCCCCAATCAAAACAAGCACCACTTGTTGCAGTGTTGGGAGTGATGCCCAAACACTCTCTCTCCTCTTTTGGGCATCACTCTCTGACCACACTGCAGAAGGCCTTATATGTTCAAAAAATGGACCCAACAAACTGACCAGTTATGGTATAGGAATTGATGCATTTCGATAGTTCCCAACAATCTCGATCTATACATAGATATTTTCTAAAGGAACTTGATATAACAAAGCGAGGGAGGGTGGTTATTGGACTTCCTCAAAGTCTGATATCCGAACTCATTCGCTGAAATTTGGCTGATGCTGCTGCTTTATGCCGATTTATTGTGAGAGAAAAACATTATTCCTTCGCTCAAAAGTACCGCTGAAGAACATGGCGATAATATTTTTATATGGACTTAAGAGAATACAAATGCATATCATATAAGTTTTATTAAAAATAGTTCCTATGTTTAGAATATCCCTAGAAATGAAAGACTTTGTGATTTCATCCTTTAAAGCCTCTTTAGAAATTTTTACAGATCTAAAATGGACACTATAAAAAATATTATGGGATGACATCAGCTCGAGATAGTTCTTCAGCACTACTCCAGCAATACTTTTCAGTGAACGAAAAGTATTTTCCTCTCACAACAAATTAGCGTAAGCCAAATTTCAGCGAAACGAATAGGGCGAGTTGGCAATGGCGGAAGTGCTGACCACAAAGAGAGAGAGAAGAAGGGAGGGTGGGGGCTCGAGTCACGCTAGGCCGATGAAATAGGACACGAGCGAGAGATGAGTAGGATTGTTGAGGGAGTAGAGGCAGGGTGATGAAAGGGAGATAAAAGAGGCAAGCCATTAGCCATGGATCCAAACAGATATATACTAACAACTACAATTAGCTATTTTTTAGCCAAAGCTATATCAGACTTAGCCGTTCAAATAGCCTTAGATGCACTACAAGTTATTTTAAGAGTGCGTTTGGCAGGGATCTGGATTGTCCTCGAACAGTTTAGATTCAAATTATCTCTAGAAACATTTATCTACTGAATCCAAATCATTTTATGGACTGTTTGACTAGCTCGTTGGATTCTTGAAATTAGAACTAGAGAAAACCAAATTTTGGGTGTTTCTCTAAAAATCAATAATCGGGTTTAAGTGATTCCTTACGAAACATTTCTCTTTTTATACTGTTTGATGTAATTATAGCGATTCTACTAATATAAAATTTGAAACGTTTGTCGCTGCCACCCTTAGTTTTTACCAAGCTAAATTAACCACCTAAATCCCGTGCTTTGCGGTGAAAGCGCGTTTACTTTACCCTCGTCCTGTCAGGGTCAGCCCTACTCCCCAATCACCGCGTGGCAAAATCCCGAGGCTCATTTCGTGCGTGTTTAGACCCTGAGATCCCACCCAAAAACAAAAAATTTTCAAGATTCCCCGTTACATCAAATCTTGCGGCACATGCATGGAGCATTAAATGTAGGTAAAAAAATAACTAATTGCACAGTTTGGCTGTAATTGGCGAGACGAATCTTTTAAACCTAAATAGTCCATAATTAGACAATTTTTGCCAAATACAAACGAAAGTACTACAGTAGCCAAAAGCCAAAAATTTTCAGAACTAAACGCGCCCTTAGTTCACGAAATATGACAATTTGGCTACCGTAGCATTTTCGTTTTTATTTAGCAATTAGTGTTCAATCATGGATTAATTAGGCTCGAAACGTTCGTATCGTAATTTCCAATCAAACTGTGTAATTAGTTTTTTTCGTCTATATTTAATGCTCCATACACGTATCGTAAGATTCGATGGAATGGCTACTGTAGCATTTTTTAAGAAACTTTTTGGTAACTAAACAAGCTCTGCACACTGCACACTCTCTCTCCACCGCAAGTGTGCACGCTGCACAGTGCCACTGACCACTGCGAGCTTTCCCTCTCCCTCCAGTGTCCACACTCCCTGATCTGTTCGCATCGGTCTCCCCGTCGCACGCGCCTCCGAAACCCTAGACCCGCCTCGCGAGTTGCTCCGCTGCCTGCCCCCATGGAGCCGTCCCCGGCGGTCGCTGCGGAGCTCTGGTGCCCACCGCACCTCGCCGCGGGCGGCGGCCGCCCGGTGGAGGCGACCTCGGCCGTCACGGAGAAGAGCAGCGGCGGCCACGGAGGAGGCAGCGCCGTCCGGAGAAGGCCGAGGGAGACCCCGGCGTCCGAGGAAGACTCGTCCCGGATCGTCTCTACTTCCGGCGGCGGCGGCGGCGGCCAGGATTTGGTAGGTCCTCTCACTGCATTGACTCGTGATCCGTGTGGCATTTGGCGTTTTGGGGCCAATGGGGCTTCAGGGGTCGGAATTGGGAGGTTTCCAAGACAAAATGGTAGCATCATGGTTTAGTATGGAACTGAGCATGCCGGTATGATCTGTTTATCCGATACGCTGACCTCAGTGTAAGTCGTCCTAATTTTGGCAATATTACTCTCATTGCTGTTTTTTATTAGCTCTGTTCAGTTTGTTCAAATGAGCTACTGAACGAGCATTGCAGCTGTAGCTAGTGGCGTAGCAACTGTAGCCTGTTTGTAGCTGAAGTAAATTAGGCTGCCTTAAAGGTTAGAACAGTTTTATTTTAGAACGGCAGGGGCCAAAAATGCTTTGAAAGTCCTGTAAAGTATGGGAATGTCAATCCTGTATAAAATTATCTGGAAGCTTGATCAAATACCTTTACGCCTGCTTTGCTAGTATTAAAACTTTTGTGAGAGCCAAGTTATGAGAAGAACTGCAGTTACTTAGAGGGGAAAATTGTTAGGCCAATCCATTGCAGGAGTACTAGCAAAAGTACCTATCTTGGTTAAATTCAGTACATTCAGTGTCATATACTTATAATCATGTTGTATAATTTATCATTCAGATACTAGGGTTCAATAAGATGGCACAATTACTCTGCACATAAACTCCGTTCTTATTGTGGTATCGCAATGTTTAAGAGTGCTAGTTTTGCTTGGCAACTTAACGTGATGGCATGATCTAGCCTTTAGGAAGCAACTGTTTAAACTGGCCATGTTGAGTGGTATGCGCATGGTAACTCCACTTTTAGGGTAATATTTGTTGGAACTATGCATGCTGTGATACTCTAATAAATGAAAGGCTGTTGCTAGATAAACAATGAAGTCCAATCAGCTCTCTACAATACTTATCACTAATCAACTAATGTTGACCCACAAAATGTTTTGGCTGGAATTCATAATCGCAGGCAATGCTATGGTAGCATGGTCCACTCCATGGTTCCTATATAATCTTGGTATTGTGCGTCAGTATACAACCTATAAAGGCTCGCAATTAGAATGATCTTAACCAAATGTTGGTATCTGCATTTATGCTTGCATTTAGTAGCCTGCCATGGTTGCATTGTTAGAAGTCATACGTAATCATATTGGTGGGTGAATCATTATTGGTCATATATGATCTATGATTTTTTTTTCAGTGGTTGCTAACTTGCTATGACAGTTGCCCCATATGTTCATGAATCATGTTCTGTGTTGAATTTTGGCATTTAAACAACTGTTTTAACTTTTGAGATGAGAAAGTCTTGGTTACATTTTTTAAAAAAGGACCAAATATTTATGGCATCTGTGGAGAGCTGAAGTTTAATTGTTCTAACCCTTGTGTATCCTGATCTTTTTATGGGCAGACCGATCCAGAAGCAAAACGTTCCAAAACAAACAAGTTCAGTAATAATAATGGCAGTCTAAGAACAGAGGCTGAGACTGACTCAAGAAGTGCTGGCAAGGCTGTTAGTAAAAGCCTTCCAGCAGCAGAGCCACCAAAACAAGATTATATCCATGTCAGAGCAAGGAGGGGCCAAGCAACTGATAGTCATAGTCTTGCAGAAAGGGTAAGTGGATTGTAATATTTTCTGTTTTGACTATTCTTATATGTTACTATAATTTTTATACCATGTTCTAAATATGCCATTGTATGAATCCAAAGTGGTCTAAAGCGGTAAAATTAGTAGTGCTGTTGGTTATATACAACATCAAATTGAGCACTTAAAGAGCTTGTTGTTTTGACAGGCACGACGTGAGAAAATAAGTGAACGGATGAAAGTTCTCCAAGATCTCGTGCCTGGCTGCAACAAGGTGCACTTTGATCTCAACAGGCATCCAATGCCGTTCATGTTTTCTCATTTTAATCCTTCCCGAGCTTCCTTCCTGTTAATAACGAAAGGATTTTATTCTTGCTTGGTCAGGTTATTGGCAAAGCATCAGTACTTGATGAGATAATTAATTACATCCAGTCGTTGCAATGCCAAGTTGAGGTATGCCATTTTTTGATAACTGTTTCTCCTATAGAATTGCTTTCCCCTCCATATTCAAGCTAACGATATATAATTTGTGCTTGCAGTTCCTGTCCATGAAGCTTGAGGCGGTTAATGCCCACGCGAACCAGGGAGTTGAAGCATTTCCAGTCAAAGATGTAAGTCAACTTTTAAAATGTGTAGTTAAGTCCAAGATGTACCTATTTGTGTTTATTCTTTGTGTGCTTCTATGTGCTGCTCCCCAAACACATGGGTGATGCTTTGTGAGGACTACTGAATTTTTGAAAAAGTAACATTCCTGTTTGAAATCATGCATTGTGAGTTTTAAGTATGAATTTGCAGAGGAGGATGCAGCACTGAAGTATCTTAATGAATTTCTCTGTTTTTCTTTCATATGATTTGCCATTTCTTTTCGCATTCTCCACTAATCCCATGCGCCTGTTCCTAAATATTTACTTTTGTCGTTGTTTGCAGTATGGTGCTCAGACATACAACACAGCCCCTGGGCTGACATTTGATACGCAAACCAGTAGAGAATACACCCAGGGCACGTCGACCTCGGAATGGCGTCACATGCAGATTGGCAGTGGCTACGAAAGGGTTTCATGAACGAGATGAATCTAGGTAGCCTCTAAATAAAATGAACCGTGATCAATCATGGCCGTGCTTGTAGATCATTTTTTCCATTTTTATTTTTTGAAACCACCATGTTCCAAAACGCAGTTTTATTCATTGCTTGGAGCTGCAATTCCAGTCGGAACATGTATTTTGATGAGGCGCTCATTTTCCCCCCATCTGATCTGAATCTGAAGACTGTTTCAGCTATTCATGTATTCCATGGAATTTCTGTAGATCGCGTTCGTTTGTCAGAAGAAGGATGCATAAATCAGTTTTTGCTTTGTTGCTGTGATTTTGTGGTTGTGTCCTGAACAAATCCATCCAAGGCCATCCTTCCGGTTGCACCAGTTTTGGATTCAGACTTTCAGATTCAGAGACCTCGACCATGTCCAACTTAAACCTCGCGAAAACCCAGCACAGCTAGCGAAATCTCATTTTTACCCCCTGGCCTACAAAAACGGTAACGGTTCTGTTGATCTGTTCCCCAACACCCCTCCTGATCTCGCACACGAAATCCCGCTTTCACCCCCGTCGTCTTCCCCGTTCCCCCTTCCTTTCCCCTCCCCTCCTCACTCCCGTCCTCCCATGGCTTCCACTGCCACGGCGCGACCTGCTCAGTTTGCCCGCTCCCCGTGAGTCCGAGCCCTACCCTGATCCCGACCCCCGACCCACCCTCTATCCGGCCCGTCCCAAATCCCAACGGGGTCTCTGGGGATGGCGGCGGCCTCCCCGCCGCAGGATCAGCTGCAGCCGGCGGCGGAGGGCGCGGTTGCGCGGGAGGAACCCGCGGCGCTGACCCCAAGGAGGGCCCGGTTCCCGCGCGCGTGCCACTACCGTCCGAACGCGGCGCCGCCCACCCCCGCACCCGCGCCCGCGCCCGCGCCTCCGCCCCCGCGGCCGAGGCGGAGCGGGAATGCGGGGGACGAGACGCCGGAGTACCGCGTGGTGACGCCGCTGGTGGAGGAGCCGGCGTCGCCCGCTGAGCTGCCGCGTTGGAGATTGCGCGGCATGTGGGAGCTCGCCTCCGTCCTCAACTTCCTCCACGTAAGCGCTCTAGTTTTTCCGTTCCCTTCAGCCTTCAGCTGCTTCTACTCTCCATTACGAGCGGACTTAGTGATTAGGTTTCAGAGTTGATTGTTTGGGTATGATATGGTTGATCTGCTTCGGAGCGGCAGGTGTTCCGGCCATTGCTGAACATTGCGGTGGAGTTCACTGCGGAGGAGCTGGAGGACGCGATCATAACGCCCAATGGGACGTTGGATGACGTGCATATTCCTCTGTTAAAGGTGAATTTGTAGCTTTCTCTGTAATTTTTGTGTTCATCATGAATTTTAAATTTGCTGCTGCTTTCAACTGCCTATGGAATTGGGGAGTTTTTGGGAAAGTTATGCGGCTGGGTGCTCGTCATGATGCCACATGTTGTGGTGTCTTGGGCTATGCATTCTTTATTTCTTGACAAATAATGTTTCTGCTGGTATAGGAGTAGTGCATGCTACTACTACCACTTCCTACTCCATACTTGCAATATACCATGCTGTGCTGGTAATTTTGCTAAAGGTATACATCTGTGTGGAACAGAACATTGAAGAACTTCACTCATAAAGGAGTTTAGCATGTTTTAGGATACATATGCCATGTTATGACAACTCTGTTTGGTTTGTCCATTATAGGTACTACTAACTAAAAATCATAGTAACAAACAAAATTTCAAGTATCTTATAGGTTTCGTTGTGCTTCTTAATCGCATTTGCAGTCAATTCCTCCAGTAACTCGAATGGCCATGGGACGTGGAACATGGATAGCAGTGTTATGTAAAAAATTGAAGCACTGGTGGCATTGGGTATATGACATGTTCCCCGCCAAGAACAATTTTACATAAGGGATGAAACTGCATTTGGTTGATAAGCTAATAAAGATTAGAACTGCAGGTTGCAGAAGGCGATCTACCGATTGTTGCCTCACACGGGTGAGTTAGTATCCAGGCAGTTCCATAACTGGATCTGTGATTTAACCGTAAATATGACGACTTTACTCACCGTATTCAGAGCGGAAACTGAGCTGTACAAGGCACTTGAGCCAGGAATTCGATTAGTGATCCTGAAAGCCATATGTGATATACGTGGTGAGGTATGCGCCCTATTATTCTGTGAAATATTATAAATGTTACAATTGAACTAAAGTGTAATGTATTTTGCTTTTGTGGAATAGGACCTACTGCCCTGCATTTGGTTCATCTTTTCTAGGGCTGCTGAGCTGATTATAGTCTATTATCCTCAATTTCCTTGTCACATTCAGTGTCTTTGTGGATTCTGCTAGATATTATATTGAACCTTGATTAACTAGTATTGTACCAATGATCTATGTCTAGTAAGTTGTTATTTCCATGTCTGTATATCATCCTACAAATCTGCAATTAGGCATCATATCAGCTGATTTAAGTTTGTCGAAGATGTTGTGCTTGCTAAATTCAAAATGATGCTGTGAAGCACGTGAAGGTTCAATGATAATCCAAGTTGCTTTAGGAGCCACGACAGCAATTTATAAATGAGTTTTTGGTGAAGACAAAACATGTCTGACAGCCTGAGAAGGGAATAGCCCTTCAGGTGAATTGAACAAAAAAACAGGAAAACGAAACATATTATAGCAAAACTTGAGGTAGGACTGCCTCTCTTTTAGTGGTGGGGTAGTGAGTGAATGCAATTTCGATCCAACATTCTTTAAAATTTGTGTATTCCACTTTTTGGGAGACCACATAAGCCTCTCTTTCGATCCAACATTCTTTAAAATTTGTGTATTCCACTTTTTGGGAGAGAACATAAGCACCTCTTGTCTTGTGTTCCTGTGTGAATGAATTGTGTGGTTAATAACAAGAGGCTTAGATATGTGCTTTGTTTGCTCTCCCAGATTCCTATTGAGATGCCATGTGACACCCCTTGTGAGCTGGTAAATGCTCTTACGGCAATATTGGGAATTGTTTAGAAATGCTTGTGAATAGCTGCAAATGTAACAATTAAGTTACCTGGTCATGAGCGTGTTTTATGTAGGTTTCTTCTGTTTCAAATATACACAGAGCCGGGTAGCTTTCTTCTTAATGAAATGACATGCAGCTCTTGTGCGCGTTTGAGAAAAAAAAAACCACTGAGATGCTAACACCTATTTTGCAGCAAGAGGACGTTCGGAACTTCATTGATAGTTCTTTGAAGCATGGTTATCATCTTTCCATCTTCCGTAAAGAAAGAATTGGAGGAGATTCACATGGAATCTCATACTGGTGAGCATACAGTAACTTTATTCAGATAGTATTTTTTGTGATCTGGGGCATCTCTACTCAGCTATTGCACTACAGGTATGAAGATGATCCAATCCTCGGGCATCGGTTGTATCGTGAAATTAGACGTGTGGAGCGTGTGAAGGAGTCAACAAAAAAATCTAAAGGAAAGGGAGTTTCTACTGTTCCGGTTATCTCCTATCACTGGGAGGCTGTAGCTTGCAACTTTGATGAGTTTAAAATAGCTGCAGTAAGTTTTGAGTTCATCTTATATTTTCTTGGGTAGTCTATAAGTTAATGGAACAATTGATTGATTCATCTTTGTCCATAGATCACCATCCACAAGTATCATTATGTTCTAACAACTAACAAGAAGATATTGTGATTCCTGTGATAATAATGTAAAACATGGTGTTCATTTCTTTGTGTGCTTCTATGACTTTGTATCATGACTAATTAGTTATTGATACTGTTCATCTGTTCCAAATAGTAGATTGTTTTGGTTGTCTTAAGTCAAACTTATCTAACTTTGACCAAGTTTATAGAAAAATATGTTGACATCTATAATAGCAAAATAAGTGCACTATCAAGACATTTCATGGTGGATTTAATGAATCTAATTTGATGTTGTAGATGTTGGTGATTTTTTCTATAAACTTGGTCAAAGTTATTGAAGTTTGATTTATGACAAAAATAAAACCACCTACAGCTTGGAACAGAGGGAGTACCAATCGCACTTGGGGTATCTGTAGAAAATGCTCCTTTTCAGAATTCCTATTTTTTAATATATTTTTTTAGGTAGGTCCAGTTTTTTTATATTTATTATGCTGCAATTATTCTGTGATAAAAAAAATGAATTCATGACATCTATCATATTAGCTTGGGATATGTTAGGCTGTTAGCACAAAGTTTGGGATTTAAGTATTTCACTTGCATGTATCCAAGCCACATGACGCTGTTGGGGTTACTTTGAACGAAATGTGTTTTCCTAAATCCACTTCTGACTTTCTGAGTGTGTCTGCACAGGTCACACTAGAATAGCTTATCTATAGTAAAGTGTAAAGTTTTTGTGACGATAAATATATTAGAATTTCAAAGAACAGTATTAGTAATTTTGCTACTGATGAAACTGCCAAAGTTTGATGATTTAGTTGTCTTCTGCCTATCTTAAGCAGGAAAAACTCTTTTCAAGTAGGAACAGGACAGAAGTCTCTCTTGGGAAGAAGCTGACGTTCAATTATCTTCCAGAGATTGAAAAGATTCACAAGGTATTCCACTGCAGCTTCCAGAGAGTTAAAATTATTAGCAATGAATAGGATGCCTTATTATTCTCATCTTGTAATAAGTTACCATTATTTACTCTTGCAGAAGAAGGAGAAGTTGCTAAAAAAGCAACAAAGAGAAGCCCTCCTCCTCGATAGCTACTTGACGGTGAATGGATTGACATCTGGCCGCTCTCGTCGTGAAAGAAAACGTGTGACTTATACTTTTGGTAATCCCAAGGCTCAAGTTAATGTTTTTATTAATTAATTTAGCTAGATAAATCAGGGTTTCCCAGATTTCTGCTGATGAGCTGCTACAGTTTTCTGTTCATATAGTCATTCCTTTACATTAGATGTTTGATTTATCATTTCCTGCAACCTGCATGAGTATTGTCATGCCAATACTGTCTCCTAATCATACTGTGATTTGAACTTGCTAAGCTTAGTCACACAGCTTTAAATATGGCCTCACTATCATTTCTCATATGTTTCTCATCAGCAGAATAGTAGCTAAGTGCTGTATTTATTCTACCTTGCTGGTATGTTATCTGTAATATCATATTTCAACAATTTATAAATTTCAGCAACTCAGCAAGATTTTCCCATTTCCTAGTAAGCTGTTAAAACTGCTTTGATACCATGTTACTAAACTTGGAGGTTTGAGAAGATGAGCACTCCATTAATGGAGATGGCTACACTACATATAGAGAAACCCATGGGCCATATGAGCCTATAGTAAAAGGGCGTTCATCCACTTAGCAAAAACTTGTGTTAAGGTCACGACACTACTGCAGATGCTCACCATTGTCACCAAAGATTCTCTTTAGCCTAAACGTTAAAAGGTTGTTTGGTTGCTGGCCGCTGCTAGCCATGCAGGCTGTGGCGCCGCCGAAGGATGTGGCGGAGAAAAAGGCTGGCTTATTCAGTAACCAAACAACAACCAATTTCTCTGTGGCAGCCACATGCAAGGTGTGGCAAAGCGTGGCCAGAAACCAAACACCCCCTAAGTGTTCATGTCATGATATTTTTTGAAGGGGACATCATGTTTGTTAATGTGCACTAGTGCAGAATTTCATTCTAAAAGCATTCTATCTATATGTTCATTCAATGTATTTTGCACTGTATATTGGAATAAGACCAGTCTGTATACGTTTTTCTAGTTTTTTTTTTTTTTCTCGAACACGTAGGAGAGCTGTGTATTATTGCATTAATAGAAGAAGATTATAGTTTTATTAATGATTTCCTTAATTTATCATGCAGATGATTATGATCGTTCAATAAATGAAGCCATAAAAACAATAAAGTAAGTGGATTTTTCTGTTCTCAGTAGTTCCATCTATTTATGAATTTATAAAAAAACACAAAATCATGAAGCAACTTTCTGTACTATATTTTTTACAGGAAAAATGAGAATGCTGTTGAGATTGGCCCCTCGCCATTATGCAAAGGATTCTATGGAGAAACTCCAGCGAAGTCATATTACAAAGCAAAAAAGGGTGAAGGAAAGTCTGACACTCTCCATCGCAGGTAACTCCTTAACTAATGGTGTTTATCTGTTTCTTTTCTAGAACAGATTAGACTATTAACTTGTGTTATGCCGATGTAGCTACAGGCCGAGAAAAAGATCTCAAAGGTACACAAAAGACTATGTTGAGGCCGTATCAGATATTGACCTAGATTTTGACAGTGATGATGATATCATGGGTGAAGCAGTCTATGATGAAGAATATCTTAGAAGAAGAAAATGGCACAAGGCAAGCCTTTCTGAAAATGATGATGAGTTTCAGTTGGAGCAAGTTGCCAATGATGGTGATGATGAAGTGGATCATTCTTTGAGTGCTAATGAAGGCACAGAAGAGCTCCAATGGTACAAAAGATCTCCACTTCTCATCCCTCAAGGGACCAAGTTGAAATCTATTGATGAAATCCAAATTGGCATCAGACGCAGTAAGCGCTCCACCCGCCCACGTATTAACTATCAACAGCTTGATACTTTTGGTGCAAATACAGAATTTGGGAAGTCAGAGAAATGCAATGCATCAGATCCGGATGCTGGTTCTGACGCACTAAATGATATGGAGCTGTCAACAAGTCAAGACCGAGAGGAAGAAGACAATGAAGTAAATAAAGCACAGCAGCAGTGCATAGAGAAATCAATTGTTCCTGTCAGTGAGAGTAGAAGTATCCGGAGAAAATTCCTCGACCTAAATGAGCTTGTGCCTATAGCTGGATTTGATGATGCTTCAGTCTTGGTGAAAGATGAGCACATGAATAACAGCCGAGAAAAATGTTCTGCAGCACATTAGGGTGCTGGGGAAGCTCTTTTTGTCACCTGGGTATCAAATACTGGGTGGAACTGCTCGCTTAAGCATGGACCAACGAGAATCCAATGAGGTGGTGATGCAACATTGGTCTTGTTTCGGCAGACTGCTGCTTACTACCTCCAGTGTCATGCCAGCGAGGAGATGAGATGGTCCATGAGTGCAGTGGCTGAATTCCCAGCCCATAAGCCCTATCTGATACTTGGAGGTCTTGCTGAGATGTGCACTAGGCACACCGCCGCAATTGGCGCTGTACAATTGTCACAGCTGTACGTGTATTCCTCCATGTATATACAGTGATTGGGAGCAATAGCGTCTTCTGGTTTCAGGATGCCTATAATGCGGATGGGCAGTTGTCTCTTTTTTCTTCTTTTCTCCCCTTCGGAGCATCTGAAGTTCGGCAATAAACTTGATTCAACTGTAGCCTTTACTTATTTCTGTATGCGGTCATTAATACTGCTCGATCTTAATTAGTACTACTAGTTACTAGTTATTACTAGTTATATGTGCTAGTTACTTGGAAGGTGAACTTTCATCGTAAACGATCGTAAATTTCCAGCCGGGAACCGTGTTTTTCTCTCACACCAAACCAGCCAGTAGTAAATAATCCACAATACGATACGGCCTCCCGAACAGGCTGCTTATCTGCTCTGGACAGGCGCCAGTAATTCCCATTTTGAATTCATAGTAGCCTAGCCGGATTTTGAATTCGTGGTAGTAGCTTTTATATTTGCTTGAGCGCGTACACTTGTACATCCTTGCAATCGCCCGTCCGTCCGTCGTGTGTGGGCATTGTGTAGTGGCGTCACTGCGACACTGCCCAAGTGCCATCCAATGCCAAGACGGACACGAACAGATTAACCTGAAACCGAACCGCACTGGGAGCAGATAGCTTCACATTATGGCAACAGCAGCAAATGTTGCCGTAATAATAAACCAGCTACCAGAAGACTGGTGCAGTTGAAAAAAAAATGTAAGAAAAGCATTATGCTATTGCTTCCAAGTATCACAAGGTCATCAACAAAATGGGCGTCCATAAACGCACAGGGAGTCTCCTCAAAAAAAGAAACACACGGAGGATATAAGAGTAAGATCATCCGCTCACCTCGTAGCAAGCATCATCTAGGGTCATTGTTGCAGAACCACGTTAAACATAAACATGAAATGGCACTGTACCTGTAAATTCTGAGGACATGCCTCCTCCCATCTAATGGAAAACGGGTTAAAAAAAACCGTGGAGGTGCCAATACATTCTTATTATAATTTATTACAAAATTGGTTACTTTTGTACGGTCTGCCGATCAACCAGCAGAGCTCGGGTTTCATCTAAATGTTCTCTTTTCTTGAGCGGTTTTCGCCCCCAAAGAATTCTTCAAAACACAGTAGTTGGCTCCTTTCATTTACAATAGCAGTCTCCTAATGTCACTGAAATTCAGCGCCAGCTCCGTGAAAAACTTCCCTGCTCACCCGTACGGTGCAAAAAAAAAGTGATTAAATTGTGAAATACAGCCCAAAAGGGAATGAGAGACAAAAACAAAGAAAAGAGATGCACACCTCCTACTTGCCCATCAAATACACGATGGTCAGCAGATAGTGTCAAGCTCATCTTTGTAACTCTAGCAGCCTTCTCAGTTCCTGGACAAAGTCACATGAGTTAAAAAATGTGTCTGCAATTGTTTTGGGCAGGAAAGCAGTGTGTCAAGAAAATATACCATCGCTGTCCACAATAGGTTCAACAACCTTGTTACCTCTACCGACTGCGAGAATGCCAGACTGATAGAAAGAAATGAAGAATAGGAATCATCAGTACAAATTCGAAGGATCCCATTACTAGAGAAGCAAACACGTGTGAGGAGGGACCTGTGGAGGGTTAATGATTGCACAGAAATGGTCCACTGGGTACATCCCAAGATTTGAGATACTGCGTAAGAACAAATCATTAAAATGTTAAAATATGGAATTTCAATGACAGAAAGAACTCCCTGAAGAACAATGGTAAACAGGCACAAGTTGCTTGCCTGAAAGTTCCCCCTTGAAATTCATTAGGTGCAAGCTTCCCAGCTCTTGCCTTTTCAGCCAGCTGCTTAACCTGAGTGATTATGAACAAAGAAACCCATAAATGACTTCCATTGAAAATAGAAAATGTTCTACACACAGAAAGGCTAATTTTTAATGATAGAATTGTAGACCACAAAACTGTGCAATTTTAGTGATTTCTTATGCGAACAGCAAACTTGATGGTTGTTGATGGCAAGGAGCCAAGAATTAAACACTCAAAAACAAAAACTGCCTGAACATCCTGGCATATAAACATCTGCTTTGAACTTTGACAACATTATCGTACCTCTGAGGATATTGCAGATATAGTCTTTTGATCCGCATTTCTTATTATTGGGGTCATCAGGCCCTGGAATAGCAAAGACCATCATCAGGCACTGAAGGTACACTAATAATTACTCTGTGGAGTGTGGACTCTAGAATCATACCTTCTCTGTGGCAACGGCAATAGATATATCAACTGAATCACACTTTTGGGTTTCTTCCTTCTCATTGTTCCAGTAAGCTGGCAATATATGCAAATACATAAAATCTTCAAAAGTGGAGACTGGTTCTCCGCTGTTACAGCAGGACTGGCAGAGCTTTCGTTCAACAGTTTGTGGATGGGGACTGTGAGACCCCGCTAGCTGGGCCGAATGGCCGATACTGTAGCACAAGGCGAGGTGAGGCAGCGTAGCTCGGGATGCTGGTACTGTAGCACGCGGAACACTGTAGCACCGGAGTAGTAACCTCGGAAGCTGGAGTTGAGCCAAACCAACTTAAATAACCAGGTCAAAGGACGCGTAGTAATCTTTGGTTAACCGTTTTATGCGAAGCGAGGACGAAAGCGTAAACAGGTTGCTATGTAGATGGGGCCCATCTCTTGGTAGAGTGGGTCTGTGCCGTGTCCAGGGCGTTACAAATGGTATCAGAGCTAACTCTTGCGGTTTCACGGATATATGGCTCGGGAGCTGTGAGAGCATAGCACTTGGGGCGGAGAGCTGGAAATATATACGTGGGCCAAGAGAGTCGATCCTGGACATTTGTCCCGTTTGGGTAGGTTGGTTCGATCCTCGACGAGGACGTCGAGTCCTTAAGGGTGGGTGTATCGAGTCCTTAAGGGTGGGTGTATGTGAGACCCCACTAATGGGCCTTGGGCCGGTCTGATGATGGGCTGGGCCGCGGGCTACTGTAGCGAAGGGTTGATGGTACTGAAGCGCACGGAACACTGTAGCTGCGCGAGCTTAGTACCAACTCGTAACCAGAGGGTGGGTCGAGCCAGCTTAAAAACCCACCCAGCTTCGGGAAAGCTAACAAACTTCGGTTCGAACCTTTTGCGCGAAGCGAAGACGAAAGCGTAAGTGAGTTAATTAGCAGGTGTGGTCCATTTCTCGGTAGAGTGGATCTTAGCCGTTTTCCCGGGCTGGGGCGTTACAGGGACTAGGTGTTCTTGCTTGTTAGCAAGTTTAGGGCTTTATCATTCCAAAATACTGATAAAACTGATCTTAATTTGTCTCAGACTTGTCCAAACCACCGGCGGAGCCACGTGTTGGCCATAGAGGGCTCCGGCCCCCCCCCTTCCCCCGATATATGCTGCGGATCGGTCGCCGCATGTCGCCACTCACCACACTTCTCCCGTTCTCTGTTCTCCCCACCACGCCGACACAGGCCGCAACGGCGCAGCCCCTACCCTGCAGCAAGCCAGCAACGCTAGCACTAGCAGTAGCAGGACTGCACTCTGAATGACAGCAGGAGCACTGCTAGCCTACAGGTTATTTCTTCGATCTCCAATCTTTCGCTCTATTTAGGTCTTGTTTAATTCTATTCTAAATTTCTAAAAAGTGCTACAGTATCTATCACATCGAATGTTTACGGTCCGTGTATGGAGTATTAAATATAGACAAAAAAAAAACTAATTGCACAGTTTGGTGGAAAATTGCGAGACGAACATTTTGAGCCTAATTAGTCCATGATTGAACACTAATTGCTAAATAAAAACGAAAGTACTACAGTAACCCTAAATTCCAACTTCCTAAAACTAAACAAGGCCTTAGTTTTGCTAGATTCAGATTGAAATTGAATAGATGTAATTTCTTAATTAGGTAGCAAAACAATGGTTCGTCTGAAAACTCCTTCGAGATCAAGATGAATCAGATGTTGGGGAAGAGGAAGAAAATCGTCTACGTTTGAGAAATTGAATCAGATGTTTGGGCCACGCTCCGCCACTAAAAAAACAGAGGTAACTTTGTTGAATAGACAATTTGGCCCCCCCTTGCGTTTGGGCCACGCTCCGCCACTGGTCCAAACCATATTCGATTTATACATGATCCAAGGTTGTCCTCCATGCAAAAGCCGCTTCACAAGTCACGTTTGCATAACCAGGCACCAATCTTTAGACGTTGAATTCCAGGCCGGTTTGGTTTGATTTTTTTTTTTTGAAGCTGCAAACTATAGGCCCGGATTCAAGCGTCTAGACAGGACGCCATCCAAACAGCATATATAGTGCTCTAGTGTTGTACACTTGTACCAACCAGGCAGGACGTTGCTAAAAAAAATTAGTGCAATGCAACGTCTACGTCCTTTTTTTTTTTGAGCAACGCATCCCTCCGTGCCTGGGATGGAAATGCCGAATGCGGAACCCTAGAAGGCAAACCCCAGAAGATTGTTTTTTTCAATAAAAAAGAGTAATAAGTAAATAAAAAAAGAACAGAAAGTCTCCAGAAAAGGGGCACATAGGCCACATCCTTCGTTGAGCGGGCCGCGTTGGGCATGGCCGCATGGGCCTGCAAGGTGCGGGAGGCTGAGAAGCCTGAGACGCTGAGACCCCTGCCGTTAATAGCAACCCTCCCGCCGTTACGCTCGGATCCTAAAACCCTAGCGCAGGCGAGCCTTTCTCTTCCCCAGCCTGCAGCCGCCGCCATGTGCCCAGCAGCCGCGACCAGCTCGGCCAAGCCGTCGAAGAAGCGGAAGCAGCCCGTCGTCGCGCCGCCGGAGTCGGACTCTGAGGAGGAATCTGTCTACGACACCGCCTCCGACGATGGCGAGGAGAAAGAGGAGTTGCAGGAGTTAGAGAGCGAGGATGAAGGCGAGGAGGTGGAGGAGGGGAGCGAGGACGACGAGGAAGGTGAAGATGATGACGAGAGCGAGGTGGAGGAAGAGGAGGTGAAGGAGGAAAAGGAAAAGGAGGAGGTGAAGGAGAAAAAGGAAAGGAAGGACAAGAAGGAAGGGGAAAAGAAGGCGAAGAAGGACAAGAAAGAAGAGGAAAAGAAAGCGAAGAAGGACCAGAAGGAAGAGGAAAAGAAGGCGAAGAAGAAGAGCGAGGGGAGTGGGATTCTGTCTAACAAGCTCTTCTCGGAGCTCCCCATCTCCGAGCTCACTGCCAAGGCCATCAGAGAGATGAACTACACCCACCTCACCCAGGTACCCCCTACCACTGTTTAAGATTTACCATTGCAAATCGGCCCAAAGGGTGCAATGTTCCCAGTGAAAATCGATAATTGCTTACCTTTTTGGTTTATTTTTGGCAAAAAGACTGCATAAACGTTAATTATTTGTGTGAAAGTTTGTGTTATCTGCTGCTCTGTTTGATTTTAGTGCTGATGATAGAGTGACTTAAGGTTTTGGTTGTTTTCATGCTGGCAGATTCAAGCTAGATCAATACCACATCTGTTGGAGGGAAAGGATGTGATGGGCGCAGCCAAGACTGGCTCTGGGAAGACTCTTGCATTCCTTATTCCAGCGATTGAGCTGCTCTATCACCTGCGCTTCTCGCCGAGGAATGGGACTGGAGTTATTGTGGTTTGCCCGACACGGGAGCTTGCTATCCAGGTATATGATGATTTACTCATACAGACCATGGTGCAATAATAGTATTCCTTTCAGTTCATCTCACATGTTTTAAGGCTGTTTAAAAACTGAGAAACAATCTATGTCAGATGTGTCAACTGAGATACGGTTATACTTTGTTAAGACAATGTTGTCTAAAATTATTGGACAAAGTTCATGTTAAAGTGTTTTTGGATAAACTTTAGAAAACTGTTCTTAATGCTGCTGTTGCCAAAAATTGGGAAAATGTGGAACTTTAAAAATATATTCTTTACAATGTACCAACATTTTGAATTTTGAATAGTTGCAGTCTCTATTACCTTAAACCCAATCTATTGTTAATGAATTGAAGCTATGTATTTCACTATTCTTAACCGTTGCTGATTTCTTTTCTCTAGACACACAATGTTGCCAAGGAGTTAATGAAATATCACTCGCAAACTCTTGGATATGTCATTGGTGGTAATAATCGAAGAAGTGAGGCTGATCAGCTTGCAAAGGGAGTCAATTTATTAGTTGCTACCCCAGGCAGGCTTTTGGACCATCTACAAAATACCAAGAGTTTCATATACAAAAGGCTAAAGGTAATGAAACATAATGTTTGTAGCACTTTCCTCGAGAAGTCTGAAGGAAATCTGCTTGGGGCATGCGTTTTTAAGTTGCCATATCAAATAGCAGTAAACTTGCAGTAATTCACCTAGTTTTTGCATCATCGGTCCAGCTTATCCACTATTACAGATGCATTCTATGGTTAACGCCATCTACTGCTTTGTCCAAGACTTGAAGCATGCTTGAGTATGAAAGTAAATTATAGTCTCGAACTCTAGATAACTTTGCTTGGACTATACAACGTATATGTAAAATTGTAAACAACACTGGTTTTTTATCTTTACCAAATCAGCTTTTATATCTGTTTCTTGTTTTTTCTTGGCTCGTTATTGGAAAATTTTTGTCTATACCACTATTTAAGGCGCGTTTTTCATTTATACCACAAACCTACATCATCAATGTGTAGCACACACACAAGTCATTGACCAAACTGATGGTATAGATGAAAAGTGCCCCTCAGGTGGTGTTATGAATTAAAATTCCCCTTGGCTCTTAACCAAGTCCCTTTTCGCAACACTATTTTCTATCTTTATTTAGTCATTTTCATCTCTGTTACATGTTCCCTTTTGGGTGTGTTGTTCGTTCCTCCATGACTGGATTTAGTTTGTCTGGAGTGACAAATTTTTTGAGGAAATCAGCTGAGAATTGTTTAGGTAGCTTGAAGTTTTTTGTACTGCTCTCACGGCCATCCCTAAAATTTAATATTATATTTTCTGATGAGAAAATGTGGTTTAAACATACTGTTTGGATGGGATGGTCTCAAAACATTTTTCCCTTGATCAGTCCCAAGCCTGGCGTGAAGCCCAGAAGATTGGGCGTACTGGGCTGGGCAGCCCATATATCAGTAGGCATTAGCTTGCTGGCTCGGTCTCGTGTGCCATCTGTTATTTCACCATAGGGAAATGTCGAAATGGGAAACATTATTCATGGTTATGAATGCCAATATACCATGACTGATTGATCCCCTGTCCAACTTACTTTGTGTATCTCTGTATAATTTTGTAGTGCCTTGTAATTGATGAAGCTGATCGCATACTTGAGCAAAACTTTGAGGAAGATATGAAACAAATATTTAAACGCCTTCCCCAGGTACATGAGCCCTGCACTTCTCATTTCACATGCATATTGCAGATTTAAACTTTGCACTGACATAATGTTTTATCTTTTTTGTTGGATCATTATGGATGGAATGCAGAATAGGCAGACTGTTCTTTTTTCTGCTACACAGACTCCAGAGGTTAGTAGATCTTTTATGCTGATTGTAGTCAAACTTTTCATTCATGATTTCTAAAGATTGCTCTTCTTATGCGTTGACGTATCCCACAGGTTGAAAAATTTGCTAAATTGTCATTTGAGAAAAATGAAGAAAGTAAAGAAAAACCTGTTTATGTTGGAGTCGATGATGATAAGTCAAAGGTAAGGAATTGATATACCTGGTTATTCAGCTATCCTTCCAAGAGTCTTCTGTATCTGTAGAAAAAATAATAACTTTGGTGCTTCGTCAGGCTACTGTTGAAGGCTTGCAGCAGGGTTATTGTGTCATTTCTAGCGAGAAAAGGTTCCTGGTTCTGTATGCTTTCCTAAAGAAGAAACAGAATAAGAAGATCATGGTGTTCTTTTCATCATGTAATTCAGTAAAGTTCCACGCAGAACTTCTGAATTTCCTTGGGATAGAGTGTTCTGATATCCATGGGAAACAGAAGCAGCAGAAGCGAACTACTACATTCTTTAGCTTTTGCAAGGCAGAAAAGGGTATCTTATTGTGCACTAATGTGGCTGCCCGTGGACTTGATATTCCTGACGTGGTGAGGTTTTGACTTCTTGTTTTTTAACACTGAACCTAATTCTTGTTCACGGCTAACGGAAGCATCTGATTCCTTTAGGATTATATCGTGCAATATGACCCTCCAGATGAACCAAAGGTTGGTGATTCTAAACAAGAGTCAGTAAAATTTTCTACACATTGCTTGCTATAATTATTATTTTGAATTTCACTTTCAGGATTACATTCACAGAGTTGGTCGTACCGCACGTGGTGAGAAAGGCAAAGGAAGTGCATTACTGTTCCTACTACCAGAAGAATTGAAATTTCTAATTTACCTGAAGGTATGTGTGAAAAAGATAATATAATACTTGTGTCCTGTTCCCCTGCCCTTCCACCCCCATCTCCTGAATTAAGAGAAATCACACATTTATTGGTTGTCTGCAGGCGGCCAAGGTTACCCTGACAGAATATGAGTTCAATCAGAAGAATGTGCCAAATTTGCAATCACACCTCGTAAGTACCCCTTTCAAGACAATTGAATTATTTCAGTCCCCCTTTTGTCACAGTGTTATAACTTGAGTTGCTAAGCAGGAGAATATTGTTGGTGAGAATTACTTTCTGAACCAGTCTGCCAAAGAAGCCTACAGATCCTACGTTTTGGCATACGACTCTCACTCTATGAAAGACATTTTTAATGTTCATCAACTCGACCTGCAGGTAAATGTTCTGCTAAGTTTCCAACCATTGCACAGCTGATATTACCTAAAGTTTAGCTTATTCCTTACTACCAAGCTAGCGGAGAACACAGTTATTACTTGTCATGTTGGTGTAATATAAATGCTGATATTTCATATACTGTCTCGCATCGGTGTCATGGGAACGATCATGAGTTAATTTCATATGGGTTATATATATTCTCTCTTGCATTAATGTCATGAGAATGAGTTAATTGCATATGGGTTTCATATACTTGCATCAATGCCATGAGAATGAACATTATGTATTGACAGGTTTTAACTCTGCATTCTGCAGAGAACTCATCGAGTTTTTGTCAAATTCCTTGTTTCCTTGCAGAAAGTAGCAGCATCATTCTGTTTCAGAGAACTTAGTGAAATTTATTTGCATATGGATTGACAGGTTTCAATACTCAACAGAAAACTCAGAATGTCCATTTTCTTGTCACTTTGCAGAAAGTAGCAGCGTCATTCTGTTTCAGGAATCCTCCAAAAGTGAATCTGGACCTGGATAGCAGTGCGGCAAAACATCGGAAGAAGATGAGGAGAGTAGATGGTGGGAAGAGGCATGGCATCAGCGCTTCCAACCCGTATGGGAGGAAGGACAAAGACGGCGGCGATAAACGACAGTTTGCGAGATTCTAGAAAGAGTGTGAGCGTTTCACTTTGTTTTTGTGTGTTAATACCAGAGCCTCTAAGTCACCTGGCTTTGGAAAATTTTGACGGACCACTTGATGGTAAGATTGGATGAGATGCTATAGTTTGGGTTGTCAATGTCTCTGCTTGCCTGCCCGCGTAGACGTTTTCTTGGGGTTTTTCAGTGTGGTTCCTGTGCGTACTGGTAGCAACAGTCTATTCCAACCCAGGGAGAATGCTTGCTTTTTTTATTAAGGGCTTGTTCGTTTAGCCCTTTATTCCCCCCGGATTCATGCCAGGAGATCAAATATAGTATAAATTTGCACAACGTTCCAGGGTGGAATCAATCCTGGCGTCCATTCCGTATTAACTGAAGAGCCCCTAACTGGTAAGGCGCAAAGGGTAAACGCGCGTGCCAATTCTTGTTGTGGTTTCCGCGAAGCTACCGGCGCCCTGTTGGCTATCGTCCATCCAGTGCACCCAAACGGCATTCCTTGGCGCCGTTGCGCAGCTTGGGCTGGGCGGGCGACGCGACGACCCCGGGGCCGGTGGCTCCGTCTCGTCCGCGCGAAGGTTTGCCAGGGCTGGCGGCAGCTGCAGCTGCCGCTGCGTGCCTGCCGCCTGCGTCCGTCGCTTTCAGTATGAGTGGCTTCAGGTGGCCCCGGTGACCACGCACCCGCGTGCCCCCGCGGCCGATCCCAACGGCGCATGGCGCATCGCCTGTCGCTTTTTTTTCCCCTTCCTTCTCAAAGGCCAAGGTGGACATCGCTTAAGCACAATCCTACTCTTACCCATTCTTCGCTACTGACTGGACTGGAGAGAGCTGAGCACTCAACATCCGAGGTTTCAGTTTTTCCCGACAACGAAAACATCCAAAAGATTTTGCTTTGGCCAAGTTCATGTCACGCTGACAGTGGGTAAACTCATTTCTTGCATCTGACTACCGAGTAGTCCCACTGGTCAGTGAAAGAAGCATAACATTCCAGAATCCAGACAATGATAGGATGTAGAGTACTTGTGGTAGATAAACTTCTATCCAACCTACTAGAGTTTGTAACTGAGGTGACCTTCTCACCCCTAGCTAATTAATTTTGGAAGTTGTTATATTTCAGGTGTCTGATTTTTTTAAAAAAAATTCAGGCAATAACTAACAAGAGACAACTATATTACAATCAAAAGGACAACTCATAAGAGACAAAGAACAAATTTTTCTATAGCCAAACAACGACAAAATTGCATGTTGCCTGAACAGTAATAAAAGATCAGGCAATAGGAGAAGTGATTAATTTATTCTACGGGTAAATTTTCAGTAGTTACTGCACTGCTGTGGAAGTACACCCCTGAAGACACTGAAACTGCTACCGTTCCTCCTCATCTTGCTGGTTCTGTTCATCCCCTCCGCTCGCCTTCTTCTCCTTGGCCTCTTCCAGCGCCTTCACCAAGTCCTCGAGGCACGAGTCCGGGCCGTCGTCGAGGCTCTTGGGCGTGAGGTTCTCGGCGACGTCGGCCGGCGTCATCTGCACCTCCCGGAGCAGCTCGCCGACGGCGTCGAACAGCGGGTGCGAGTCCACGTCGAGGTACGTCTTGGCCAGGAACTTGAAGGCCTCGAAGCCGCAGTAGGACATCTCGATGTGCTTGTCCATGCGGCCCCTCCGGATGAGCGCCGGGTCCAGCTTCTCGACGTGGTTGGTGGTGAACACGATGATCCGCTCGCCGCCGCACGCCGACCAGAGCCCGTCGATGAAGTTGAGCAGGCCCGACAGCGTCACCTTGCTGCTGGTGTCCTTTTTCTCGCCGGGCCTGAAGGGGCCGCCGTCCTTCTTGTCCTTCTTGTCGTCCTCCTCCGCCGCCTCCTTCTTGCGCGACCCGGTGAGGTCGAGGGAGCAGTCGATGTCCTCGATGACGATGATGGACTTGCTGGTGGTCTCGATGAAGAGCTTGCGGAGGTCGGTGTTGGAGTGCACGGACGTGAGCTCGATGTCGTAGATGTCGTAGTCCAGGTAGTTGGCCATGGCGGCGATCATGGCCGACTTCCCCGTCCCGGGGGGCCCGTAAAGGAGGTACCCGCGTTTCCACGCCTTGCCGACGCGCGTGTAGTAGTCCTTCCCGTTCTTGAACATGTCGAGGTCGTCCCTGATCCTCTTCTTCTCGACGGGGTCCATGGCGAGCGTGGCGAACGTCTTGGGGTGCTCGAACGCCACGTGGCTCCACGCCGACCTCATGTACCCGCCGTCGCTCCACTGGCTGGTGGAGATGTTGGTGAAGAGCTTCCGCTGGCGGTTCTTCACCATGACGGCGCGGCCCAGCTGGCGGACGCGCGGGAGGTAGGTGTCCAGCACCAGCGACCGGTGGCGTTCCAGGAAGTAGAGTCGGTAGAAGCGGCGCTCCTCCTGCGCGGCGCCGCCGCCCCAAAACGCCGCGGCGCCGTCCGAGCGCGGCGGCGGCTTGGAGGTGGCCCACCACCAGACCTTGGCGCCCTGGAACTCGTCCTCCACCTCCTCGCCGTCGGACATGCTGAGCACGAGCTTGTCGGCGTCCTTGGAGCCCTCGGCCCGGAGGTGGCGCACGCCGCGGGCGCTGGCGTCGCTGAGGTAGGCCTTGACCTCCTCGTACGCGTCGCTGCGCTTCATCCGCCCGCCCTCGTACTCGGAGATGGTCACCGACAGGTACGGGTCCACCATCGCCGCCAGCCGCCGCGCGTGCCGGCTCAGGTGCCGCGCGAAGAACTGCTGCAGCTGCAGGTGCTGCAGGTTCTGCCACACCACCGTCCACAGCACGGCGATCAGACTCAGCACCACGCCGGAGTTGAGCCCGCTCAGCATCGCTTCCATCGCCATCGCCAGCAACCACTCACCACCTGCAGTGTGGTTCGGTGCTTCGATCTGCTTCCTCGACGATGGACCCGTGGGACTTGCCAGTCACACACAGCACGCGGCAGCTGGTCTGGTCCCTGTCCTCGAGGCCTCACCCCTGCCTGTATTTATAGAATCTTCACAGTGTGGACCAGCAGGCCGTGGGGAAGGGGAAGGGGAAGGGGTGCGCCGTGCGCGTGCGCGTCGTCGTCAAGGCGGCAACCATTGCATCACGGGCGACGCCGATCGACGGCACGTCAGCTTTGTTGCGTCCTTTGGAATGCTTGCTCGTGAAGGAGGAGAGCCGAATGGGCAGACGCAACCGTACAATAATAGCTTCGCGTCGTCGTGTTGCACTGCATCTGCACTGCCGGTTGCCTGTCGCGCGCGCGCGTTGGACCTGAGCTGCTGTGAACGGACATGTCGGTATCACGCATTCACGCGCGCCGTGTCGACGTGACCTGACGCATCGCCCGTGGCGAGTGGCGGTGCACGGTTCCTTGGCGACCAAGTGGCTGGGACTGGGAGCTTACGCTGACGTTTCGAGTCGGTTTCCTTGGCTCGGCGCGGCGGGAAATCAGAGGACCAGCTGAGTGGACATCGCGTGTTGGCTAGCTTGCAACTGAAGAAAGGCAGTAGACGGTCACATCATGTCACAAAAGGCTCGCTCGTCTTCCATGTGCTCTTTAGATTTGAGAATTCAATGTCATATTTTTTTTATAAAAATCAGAAACTCGTTCTAATAGAACTCCAACATACTCTTTATATTTATACTAGACAAGTGGCCATGCATTGCACCGGGAAAAATAGTACCACAATAATTCTTGACTGTGTGTGTGTTAAACTGATATGGCACGTAATGAATAAACTGAACTAACAATCTGATTTTTATTTCAAATCCCTCTGTATCATTCCATTCTTCTCTTTCATGTATAAATGACCTTTACAAACTCCTTTGCAGATTTAAGTAATGCAACTTTCGGAACTAAATCAATCTTCTATTCAGTGGCATGCTCCAAGTCGAAGCTTGTCATTTTGCCATGGCTCGTGTGCCTCTCGCACCCTACCCCATGGAGGCCGGCACCGACGTGTCGACGTTGGCCAGGAGCAGCAGGATGGCGAGCAGCCGATGATGCTCATCACGGGGTGCGCAAAAGGTGGGATCAGGTACAGGTACGGGTACATCCAGGCCTTCACGGCTCTCGGATGCCGCGTGGGGGCCACCGACGTCCCCGACGCAGTCATCGGCTGGGGCCGACTGGTATTAGTAAAGCCGGCTGAAGCTGTTTTGCTGTGAGAAAAAAAATATTGTAGATTCTAGCTGATTAGTTCAAGCGAACAGGCTCGCGCGACGTGCCAGGTGAATTCCCCGTCTGCGACGCCATGCTGCTGACATTGACGACGCGTATGGACCAGCACGCCGTCTTGTGGGCCGCGACGGTGCGCATGGTGCGGACCTACGCATCTATCACCGCCGGTAACATGGTTCGTTATATGAACCGTTGGTGATGAGACTGTCGGTTCGTAAGAACGTCTAGGTCGATAACTATCACCGCCGCTTCGTCTTACCAATCGATGGTGATAGTATATCATCATAGTCGGTTTGCATCACCAGCCAGTGGTGATGATGTGCTCCTCATCACTGCCGCCTAGCCATATGAACCAGCGTTGAAGACATTTTCACCGCTAGCTCGTTGCATGATATGACGGTGATAACCATGCTGCGGTATAAATAAATTCATAACTTTTTCAAATAAAGTCAGATGAAAACAAACTTTATATCAAAGTCGTAGATCTTGACGCAATCGACAACTTTGTAGTTGATGACTTTTTCATTTGAAACCATGTACGGTCCCAGAATTTTGTTTGAAGCGCTCAAATTTTGAAATTCAATTTTTTCGAATTGTACAAACAACCCTAGACGGAAAACGACCAAAACCAAAGTTGTAGATCTCAATGAGATATACAACTTTATAGTTAACAACTATTTCATTAGAAATCATTTATAGTCTCAAATTTGTATCTGGAGTTTTAAAATTTTCAAACAACCTCGGATGGAAAACCAAAGTGTGGATCTCGATGAGAATAACAACTTTGTAGTTGATGAGTTTTTCATTTGAAATCATTTGAAGTCCCAAAAGTCTGGCTGAAGTTTTGATGTTTTGAAATTCAAATTTATCAAACAACCTTGGATGGCGAAACAATCAAAATCAAAGTTATAGCTCTCGATTAGAACAACAAATTTATAGTTTATGATTTTTTTCATTTGAAGCTGTTTAGGGTCCTAAATATTCATTTTAAATCTAAAAAAGTGAATAATAAGCGAATGGATATGCTATATTGACACAAGTGACTTAGGGGTGGAGTGGTTAGAGAAGAGTGATTAGAGGAGCTACGAACTAAGGTCTCAGGTTTGAATCCTAGCACCACCACGTACCATGAAAAATAGCGTGGAGTTAGGGCCTGTTTGGGACTACTCTGCTCCACCTTTTCCAGCTCTGCTCCACCAACTCCACCATAGAGCAGCTCCACTGTGGAGTTTCTGGAGCAAGTGGACCTGTTTGGCACGCAGTTTAGCTCCAACTCTGAAAACATAAGGTTTCTATAGAAAAGGTCTACTATGTCCCTGATCGATGTTTGGTGTATGTTCTGTTGTATGTAGAGCATGTGTAATTGAATATTTTTTTTACCAATTCAAATATGGTGTAAATATTATAATCTCATTTAATTTATTGGAGAAAAGTAAAAAACAACTATTTCAGCCAAATAATTCCATACTTTTGTCACGTAAATTTCAAAGCGCTTGATGGATAACTGACAAAATTCATATTTCAGATACAAATAATTATCCATACATGACTAATGATAAATAAGATAACAAAGTCCATCATTCTAATAGAAATAGTTGTCCATAGATAACTAGAGAATAGTGACTAATACATAATTCTAGTTCCAAGCTAGAGAGAGCGGTGGCCAAGTCATCGCAGAATTTATCCATAGTAGGAGCATTCGGTGCATCAGTAGAGCCATTTGATCTAGCCACATATTTTAGGTACCTTTCCGAAATCTCTGGAACATAATTTGGATCACGGTCGCACCGAGCGAAGTCCAAGTCTTCACCGCCATGCTCACGAATTAAGTTGTGAAGGACCATAGTAGCCACAACAATCATTTTTTGCTTGAACATCGGGTAGGACGTCATTTTATATAGAATCTGCCATTTCATTTTTAGCACTCCAAATGATCGCTCAATAACATTGCGGATGGATGAGTGAACACGATTGAACCTTTCTTTAGGAGTCTTTGGTTCCATTCCTCTATGCCACTCCGGCATATGATACCTCTCACCTTTATAAGGACAAAGATATCCCGGACAATTAGGATATCCCGCATCGACAACATAATATCTGCCTATAATTATTAGAAACAAAATATCATATCATATTTATAAGCATTTGATCAAACAATAAAGTGCATGGTCATATTTTTAATACCTTTTGGAGGGTGTGGAAAAAAGCTCTCGTCCACTCTAATTGCATTGTACAGGACACTAGTATCATGCATAGAGCCCGGCTGTCCCGTCGACACATAAGTGGACCTCATATCAAAGTCACAACTTGCTAGAACGTTTTGAGTAGGTATACCAGACTTTCCAATATATCTTACTTGATCGTCAGGTGGCAACGAAACTTGGATATGAGCACCATCTAGAGCACCAATGTAATCTTTGAAATATGGATATGCTCTATGGTCATCTCTTATCCTCCTGTGAACAGTTCAGAAGTTGGGGTCCTTTGGTCTAATAAAATCTCTAGACATATCCATAAAAGCATTCAATATCTCATCAAATTTCCTATGAATAGTTTCACCTGAGTGCTTGAACTGGTTTTGTGCTTTTCTATTAGATTCATTTCCAGATAACACAAATAAAGAACACTGCCAACATCTCATGAGTGTTTATATATAGAGATGGTTTCAAACCATACCTTCCAACCAATAAATCATGAAGGTCGTAGAACATCTGTGTGCTCATCCGAAGCTGCGAATGACATTCTCCCGGTGTGTACAGCGTCTCTAGCAACCAGCCCATACCACATACCACTAAGGAGTGATGTCCTAGGTGGATTTTTGTAAAAATATAATTCAACATAAGCTGCAGCAAGTTTAGCACCAGCCAATACAAGATTCCAAAATGCCATGCTCTCATTGTCAGAGGTATCAATTTCATCATCACTCTGCATAGAGGTAAAAAAAAGGTCATGCAGGATGCCAATTAGAGACAAAACAACAACACAAAGAGAAAAAAATGACATACACAGAGAAAAAAGGACGTACATGCACCAATACATAGATAAATAATGGTCAAAATAATAATACATAGATAAATAATGGTTCAAATAGCAATACATGGTTCCAGGGTCACAAATAGTAGCATACAGGTGTACAAATAATAGCATACAGGTTGCCAAAAAAAACTAACTTTCATATTTGTCATTGTGCCTCTTCCTAAGCCAATTGAGCCTAATTTCTCTAGTAGGCAAGGTCATAGACATTTCTCTGTGTTCCTTCTTCACAAATAGCTGGGTGGCAATGTCATGCTCATCTGAACCATACGCCGCACCACAGTACTTCACATGCTCCATTATTTCCGTGATGGTGATCCCCTCTTGCTTCTTTGCTGTAAATGAACTTGAACAGCCAGATATCTTCGAAATTGCTTCAACCATTAGAAGAGCTATGCTTGACTTTGCCTTTTTCCTATCCACAACAGCAACACGAGGTTTTTTATTTGGAACCGCACTTGGAGTGACTTCCTGAACCTCCTCACCCCCCTCCTTGTTGGCATCAAATGGGTCACCATGGACATTATTCTCTCCATCAACATATTCACTGTTGTCTACATCAAAAAGGTTGCTCTTGGCTAGTAGGGATAATAGGATTGTCACTAAAAGGGTTCCAATGATCTGCTTCCTCATTTGTAATATTTTTAAACATTTTCCTAAGCAAATCCTCATTTTGGATAAGCTTTTTTCTGAACTTGCCACACCCTGGAATATCCTGCACAAAAAAAAACAAAAACATTAGTACATATATCATTACATCAGTACATAAAACCATACAAAATTATTGATACGTTGATAGCACTCACATTTTTTGCTTTCTTCCACCACTCAGCCTTCATGTCAATTGTTTGGGTCGCATTGTTCCAACCAGTACCTGTTTGCCTCCTCTTCAACTTTAGCCAAATGGTCCAATCAGCCTTTAATTTATCCCACTTGTTCTTAATTTGAGTCTTTGATAATGAGATACCAGTCATTTGCAAAAACCTAGCTGAGACCTCAGTATAACCTACAGAGTTCAAATGAGTATTTGGGCGATTGCCTCTACTAACTTGTTTAGCCATCAACTCGCAAGCTAATTGCAAATGTGCATCGTTCCAGTCCATTTGATCACCCTGACCATGATATTACAATAGTATGTTCAAGCACTCAGGACAATCTATTGAATTTTGCTAGCACTGTCGCACAAATACTATCTATTCAAGGCATCATGAAGCTCATTTTGAAGTTTTACAGCAAGGAGCAATACCTGTTCATCTTTCTTCTTCGCTGGTAGTGGTCGTTTGCATGAAGCACATGCCAGGGGGCATTGGTCGACCATGCTTGTGGGGCGGCCTGCCCTGATCGGCCAGCAGCTGGTCCTAGACGGCCACCACCCGTCCCGCCCTGGACGGAGGCCACCGGCGGCGCCGCCGGAGGAGGCCGTGCCAGCCCCACCCTAGGCGCCGACGAGCTTCCTCGACCCACGGACACGTCGGCAGCAGCTTCATGCGAAGTTGGGGGAGGGAAGACAGAGGGGATTTGGGGGTAAGAAAAGAGAGGATCCAGTTCAGGATCAACAGATCTATCTTCTCCGTCCATCACCTGGCCGGATGTCTTGCCGTGGCGGCCGGAATGAGCGGCGGCGTCGCTAGGGTTTGGGGAGGACGGGCTGGAGCCTAGAGGAGAGAGGCGACGTGAGTAGAGGATGAGGGCGTCGGGTGGGGGGCGACGGGAGAAAACAGGAATAGAACGAAACGGTATTTGCGTAACGAGTGGCAATTGCGGGTAATTACCTCCAACTCCACGAGGACATACGAAACGATGGTTCGTGGAGTACTCTCTAAGGAGCTCCGGGAAAAACATGGAGTTGGACCAAAACTCTATCTTTTTTTGGGAGCGGAGTTTGTGGAGTTGGACCTGTTTGATAGGAAAGTTTGGGAGCAGAGCTACCAAAGGTGGAGCAGAGCAGTCCCAAACAGGCCCTTAGAACTGGGGGGCTTCCCATGATTGAAATAAATTTTTTTGCTATTTGTTTTGCCTGTTTTTGGGATTTTTGAAAATTCAAATCACCGTCGGCTAATAATACGAAGATGAGAATGTCATTACCACTAGACCGAAAAGCGTTAGCGATGGGCTTTACGAACCGCTTGTGATCGGTGCGAATGTAGTAGCGCTGGGCAAGGAAGTTGACGTGGAGGGCGTTAGGAGCGTAGTTCCCAGAGTATGATCCGGTGATTTTGTTTGTTTGTTTTTTACCGGAGACAGTCCGTTTGTAGATCATTTTTTTTCCAAAGCATATACCTGATCCGGTGATTTTGTTTTTTATCGTTCTTTTACCGGAGACAGCTAGAGTCAGTTTTTTTACCTGATCCGGCGCTTTTTTTTTGTTTTTTTTACGGGAGAGTCCGTATCATGTGTGGGCCCAATTTGGGACGGACGCACCAAATTTGGTTTGACGAAAGTGCTCTTTTAGGTGGTACTAGACTAGATACATGCCTGTGCGTGGTCAGAATTTTTGACTTAAAGGATTTTATATCGGACACGTACACGGACAGTTGGATCCGGTTTTTTAATCGGAACCGGGTGAAGCAGACACGTGAGCTCCAAGCGGGGGAGGATTTGTATCGGACACGGATGTGTGATCATGTATTTAGGGTTTGGTATTATTGGATAGATGATGATATTAGAGTTTTTTTTATGTGTAGAGATGAAAATAGATAGAGATAGACATCTTCTATTTTAAATTTTCTACTAGCCAATGATAAAGAGCGAGAATGAGTCTCTAAAGTACGCAAAAGATTTAGAAAAGTTGTCAAAAAGGTACAAAAATATAAAAATTAATTTTTACACAAATAACTTTCCAAACAATATTTAAAAAGTAAATTTTAGAAAGACTCGCCCTCTATGCACCACACCACACCACAGACACCGTAACCCATCCTAACAGCCATGTGTCTGGACTTCTAAAAAAATTAATAGTACTTCATGATGGCTTATTTATTGTAAGCTCAATGTGAAGTTTGCATTATGATACTTTAAATTCCTTCCAAACTTCATGTAAATTCATACTCCCTATTTTGTCTTTTTTTTTTGTTTGATGAAGCTATGAACTCTTCTACAAGAACCTGTGATACTCTGAGAGACTACAGTATATTATGAAACGGAGGTCCGGTGTGGACATAGACGCCCGAGGCAGGACACCAAGCTGGAGCATCGAGGAAGTCCTGAAACCAAACTCACGTAGCCACTGATCACATGTTATATTTTAGCTTATTAGTGCAACTAAAAAAGGACTGACGCGCCGCAAATATCCCCGTGACAGACCAATATTTTTGACAGAGACGAGAGAACTATGTATTTTTGGACCAAAAAAACATCGTTTTAACTTTTAAGTAAAAAAAAGTGGCATCACAGAATGGCTCGGCCTGGTGGGCTGAAATTTTGGGACGGATAATCCACTCGGTGGAGCAGCCAGGCGACCACGACCTGCGCCTTCCTCCTTCGGTACGGTTGGCCGGCGTCCAAGTTCCGGACCAGAAGAACCCACCGCGAGCGACGCTGACGACTGAGATCCCGGCGCGCGGACCGGCCCGAACAGGCGACCCAATCGCCGCACGGATGGCGGCCGCCGCCGCTCAGCTGCTGGGCGAGGACGGGCGTGGCTACGAGCTCGCGCGGCGGCTGGAGGCGTGCGGCGCGTGGCGCGAGTGGCTGGGCGACGATTCCGCGCACGCCGCGCTCGCGCAGCACCTCACGTCCCCAGCAACCTGGGACGCCTTCCTCTACCCCGCGGCCTCCCCATCGCCGCCCCCCGCGCCCGCTCCTCCTCCTCCAGCTCCGCGTCCGCGCGCTCCTCTTCGACAAGGCATCGGCCGCGCTCCTCCTGTCCCCCCGCGGCGGGGCCCCAGTCAGCCTCCATTCCATCAACGTTAACTGTGAGTGCAGCCAGCACGCTCGGCCTGCTGCTTCCGCCATTCCACTGCTGGGGTTAGGGATCTGTTGCTCTGCAATCCCAGTGGGCTTGAATTTTGCAGTCAGTTTCAATGCAGGAGTAAGCTGCATGTTGTTCTAGGTTAATCGTTCAGGTATTCCGTAGGTGGCGGCTGGAGTAAGTTTACCTCTCCAACCGGTTCGAATCTGAGGGCGAAAATGTTAGTAGTCAGAGGCCACTGCGGGCATGATTGAGGCTGCTGTCATAGTGTCTGAGATTTGTTGTCATTGTGGCTTAAAATGCTACTGTGAATTGTTATGGAAATTAGTAGGCTCATATTTTTGTCATTTACTAAACCTGCCTATCTTTCCCTAGCTTAGGATCAGCTAGCGCTTGACAGGACATGATTCACTCATTCTTTGTAACATTTTAGAATATAAAGTTGGGGAATCCTAAAACTCAGTTGAGTGTTTCAGCTGTCCCTGGCACATTTGGGTGTTGCCAATCTGTGCAGCAATTTAAGCTTGGAGACAACTTGTTCTCCAGAGACGGGCTTCTTCAACATGGTAGACCTTCTCCAACCATGGTGCTTCTGTGCTGTGCTATTCGAGTTAGGTTCAGGGTTTTGGTGATTTGGGCTCCGGCGAAATTCCTGCAATGCTCAGGCTTAGAGATATGGCCGGGGAAGCATGCTGGTGGGGCGGTGGTAATGTGCGCCAGATGGGCATGGGCCAGTGAGGTGACGAAGCTTGACGGCTGTGGGAGGTGGAGTCCTGTTGAGTGGTGCCGGTGCGGGGGCTTATCCTGTGAGCCGCAGGCGGAGATGGGAGGATGCGTGCATTAGTGGCGTCACATGATCGATTGGTTCATTGCCGCGCAATGAAAGCTAGGAGGAAGAAGAATGTCTAGAGGTTGAAGATGGACCTAAGCTGTTCGATCTTCATTCGATGGCTCAAAATAATTGGATGCTGAATGGCTTAGAAACACCTGATTGTTTCATAGCCAGACCTATGTTTGTTTGTGGTAATTCATGATTCCAGAAACTATAAACATATGATTACAAGAAACAATGTTCTCCATAGCCTGACCTCTTGTTTCCCTCTTGCGCTTCAAAGTCCAAAATGAACTACGGACTCTCTTCCTCTCCCCCCCATTCTACATTCTTGTCAAGCAAAAGGTTTTGTAATGTTCAACCAATTATAGGCTTCCATTTTGGTTATCTGACATAAGCCTCGGGTGCCATCTACCACACTAGTTAGCATGAACCAAACAAATCTTCCAGGACACTTTATAGCCATGTCGGACATACTACACTTCTTGGTTCAGACAGTTATTCCTCCTTCCTGAAATTGAACCTCATGTTACTCAGGAGCTGCTGCCTTTAATTTACCCTTCATTGTGTTACTATTTGTGCAATTTGTTCTTCGCTTAAATACAGTTGGACTATGCATGCTATTTTATCTGCGCTAGTAAACATTCTACTGGCATCTCATAAATGTCAGGCTTCATGCAAGACTGTAAGGCATTATGTTGTGTCATTTATTGCGATCCTTTTTTTCTTATTCTTGGGCACCCATTCTAATACAGAAATGCTAAATTACACTCGAGTGTTTTGGGGGCAATCCAACAGTCGATTTTTCTCTTCTCTTCTCTTCCTCTCCCTCTCCTCTTCTCCATCTCCGGCAGGCTTAGAAAGGGGGTCGGGGGAGGTAGGCAGGCCTGGAGGTGGGGACGGGAGAGACGGCAGTGAGGCGGTGCCGCCGCCGGAGCGGGCGGCGGGGTGGGGTTGGGGCGGGGGTGACCATGGCCATGGCGGTAGCAGGGGAATGGGAAGGAGGAGGTCGCCGCGGGCGCAGTAGGGCGGCGGCGCGTGGCGCTGCAGGTAAAAAAATCGGTTGTTGGGAGGGATTCCCACACCCGAGTGTTGACTAGACAGACTCTTCTAATAACACTACCTGATTGCTGGATTCAATTTGGATAGCAAGAGACGACTTTTAAGAATCGATTCACATACTTTACTAACTGCACCGCCACAACACTAGTAATTAGCATGTGATTTACATGGTACTTAGATCGATTAATATACATAACTTAATGTACAAGGTTCTTTATGTAAAAATGATGTTGCTCTTATTATATCTATGTGCAACCTACCTGGGAAATTTAGTTCCTTCTGAAACTTTTGTCTTGATTATGTTTTAGTATCCAATGCTAAATTTTCCTACCTGCGGCCATTTAGTTTAATTAGAGTTACGCAAATACCAAATATCCATGCCCTCTTTCTTGGAAGCTGGAAACTTGCATGTGCAGTAGTAAACATGTGTAAATGACGTCATTTTGACATAAACAGACGGATTCTAAATCAATTGGCTGATTGATATTTTCCGGTTTGTTATTTTCAGATCTGCGACTTCATGGAGATGATATTTATTTCTCTTTGGAAGATGAGCAGGAAGATAACGCTCAACATCAAGTATGTTATCCCTTTCCTGTTTCAAGTTTATTTTTGTTATTACTGGACAAAAACTTTGTTTTAACCCTTCATGGATTTTTTGTCCTGATTTCTCTAGTAATGTGCTTCTTCTCTGCAACAGTGTCTTGTTTGATTTCAGATGACCTAAATTATTTTTGTTGTTATAAACATCTCTGTCACATGTTCATTGTGTATTTGTGGTATGGTAATTGTTACATCATGTTTTCATCAAGAAGAAAATGTGCGCCCAAATTCGAGTTGAAGATTTCTCGAGCCTGGGTGGTGGTTGGGACTTGGGATGCATGACCACACCTTCCATTCCATCCCAACCAATTGAGCTAGGCTCACTTATTATTTTCCTCCTAGAGGTGCTATTGTCAATTTGTCATTAATTTCGTTTGTAGATTATGAATCTGCCTGTTAACTGAAAAAACTCCTGGACAATATTGCTGCTGGGCTGGTTATGATGTATTAATTTAGTTCTTAGGTTCTTTATTGGACAATGAAATGTTGGAACTTATCTTTCTACAGCTTGCAGTCTCCTGGGTAAAATCAAATGTATGCCGTCACTGTGTCAATTTTAATTTCATTCCATGCATCTTAAGTGATGTGAATCACATCCCTGACCATTGAGTGTGGTCCTTAATTGCTCATTATGTGTTTTGGATTCTGTTGTTATATGGCATAGTTTCAATCCTGGCATGCTAACCAAATATGGCATCAATTCATCTGCTACATTCTGATGCTTTAAGGCTTTCCATGTGCTGCAGGTGTATTCTAGAACAGCGTTCAGTCCAAGCAGGGACGGTTCCATGTTGTCTCAAAGGCATAATCGGTATGAAGAATTGCCTGACACATGGTACAAGCCATATGCCGACAAATTCAGGACATGGCACAGCAAGCTTCGCTCTGGTGACAAAGAAATACCAAAGAGAACACCAGAGGGAATGTCTGACTATCTTAAGATTTGCAGTATACATAAAAGGAAGAGGGCTGTGTTTATGGATGATCCCAGCATATCTCCTCCCATGTTGGAAAATGGCCCTTCCCTGCACTCAAAGAATGCTGGGGAATTCAGCAATTCAACAGACGAATTAATTCCAGAAATTAGATTTCCATCTGACTGTGTTCCAGAAAGCGCAATTCCTAAAACAAGTGGGATATCTAGGGCCAACAAAATAGAAGTTCATGGGGTTCTTGATAATTTACCAGCACCAGTTAACCGCAACACTGCAATGCTTGAAAGGTTTGGCATGGTGCCTGAATATTACAAGACAGGAAACAAATATAGAGGAAAAGATGGATCTAGAGTAGAAGGGAAATCTTTAAGCCAAGAGCAAGCATTGCTCATGACCAAAAAGTTGGTTGCTCGCTACTTAGCAAATTCACGTTTTGAAAGTGGAACTGCAGTCTCTATTGATGTTCTTTCAGAAATAATAATTAAGCATATATGTAAACTGGGACGCAACTTGAAGCTTCTAACTGACAGCTACAGGAAACAATTTTCATCAATTGAACTCCTTAAAATGTTCCTACAAACTGTTGGGTACAGGTATGCCAATTTTATTATGTATAAGTGTGTATCTCTCCATATTGTATTTGTTTTGCCCTTTTCAGTGTTTATACTTTATACCTTTCTGGTGGGAACTCACAGGGTATTACTGTACAACTGGCTTGATAATCCATATCAGAGTTTATACCCTGATTCATATGATTTCTGTTACAACTATTTTGATAGTATCACAGTCAATTGTAGATAGGGATTTTTTTTATAGATGCCACTAGAGTAGAGCAAAGAGCTTATCATAAGTTCTTTGGTAATGTAACACATTGTAAGTATCATGTATAACTAAAAGGTGAAGTTGAATTGGAGAAATCAGATGCATTTCCATACCAAAAGTTATATCCCTGTAGCTATGACTTACATCCTTGCTTTATGTTCCATCCAATTCAATTCACGTTGAACTTGGAAATGGGAAAGGAAAATGGGTTGTCTTTTGTCCATCTTTATTTGACAGAGCCCAGGCACAATTTAGACACTCCTGCACAAACTTATTTTACAGGTCCACATGACCAAATTTCCCATGGCATCTTAATTCTTAACACCTCTCCAGCAAGCTTTCAGAGGAGACTCACGCTTTCACATTCGAAACAACTGACTGGGGAATCTGGACCTGTACTATCAGTTTTGAGATTTGTAATGGTTATCTTCGTGCTGTCTTTCGTAGTACTAGCTTCTTGCTCTTCAGTGCTAATCTACTGGTTTGTGGGTTGGGGCTCATAATATATTACCTTGCCCTAGTATAGAGTGAACCTTAACTCCAAAAGGCTAAAATAACCAGACATACATAGCTGGACATCTTGATGTAGGTTCACTCTATACTAGTCATGATTGCAGAGACATGTTAAAATAGCGGCCTGAAGTCTTGATTGTGATTTTTATGTAACATGTAGTAACATTGGACCCTTGATGGAGATCACAAAGATGGGGAACAGAGTGGCCAACTACCCCATTCATCAAGATGCACAAGTTCTTCAGACACAAAATGCAAATTCCCTTCATGCACAGCAGGTAGCCATACTTGCAATTTGGTTTATGTTCAGTAATTTTGTTTTCTATTGCATATGTAAAATTTCTTCTTGAGAAGAATAGTTCTATTAGTTTGAAAAAAATTGCTCATCCTGCATCTATCCATAACTAAGAGTGAGTGGATGTAGCCATAAATAGGCCCTTTGGTGATCTAGGCCACCTGCCTCTTGAGTCAATTGATGGGAGTGAATAACTGGATATTGCTTAGTTGTCAATATCGATGGCACATACAAGATACCATCGTTCTACAAACTGGAATTCAGAGGAACTCTGTTTAAACTCTCAATCTGGTTTGGACCCCAAAACAAGTGTAGTATGCTGGTTATCACTTACCAATGAAAACTAATGGTCCTGGTTGATGTTGTTATTTTTGTTGAGGAACTAGTCAGGTAGTGCCGTAGTGGCTTAGCTTAAATCTGCCTGATTTGGTCACGCCCTGCTCAGATGTCTTCCATATTATAGATTTGCTCTTCAAAGAATATTCTGAATTCTGAAATAGATCCCTTTAGTGCAAGAACCATATGAAACTCTGCAAGAATGACAACATTGGTAACTGTAAGAGAGATAAACTCTGAATAGTATATATTGATAGATCACAGATTACAAGGGATTACAATATATAGGCAGGAGAACTCAAGGGTTCAAGGTGTGAACACAACCTGGGAACCTAATTAACTCATACTAAATGGCACAAGTGCCTAGCCTGGCGCATGGCTGTATCCAGAGTCCAAGGCGCAGGCACAATAGTCTAGGAGTCTAGGAGGCAAACATAACTTGCTAACATCCCCCCGCAGTCTGGGCATCGGTGCAGCGGACGTTCAGACTGGTTCTAAACTCTGTGAAGAGCGAAGATGGCAATCCTTTGGTGAAGATGTCGGCATACTGAGAGGTGGTTGGAACATGAAGAACTCGAACAGCACCAAGAGCAACATGTTCCCGAACAAAATGGAGATCAATCTCAATGTGTTTAGTCCGCTGATGCTGGACTGGGTTGGCGGACATGTAGACGGCGCTGATGTTGTCACAGTAGACCAATGTAGCACGCTGCAAGGGGGACTGTAATTCGCTGAGAAGTTGGCGCAGCCAGGAAGCTTCTGCAACAGTGTTGGCAACGGCGCGATATTCAGCTTCGGCACTGGATCGGGACACGGTGTTTTGGCGTTTGGAGGACCAGGAAATGAGGTTATCACCAAGGAAGACCGCATATCCAGAAGTGGACTTGCGAGTATCCGGGCAGCCGGCCCAGTCAGCATCAGAGTAGGCGACCAGCTCATGTTGGGATGAGGGGCGGAGCACCAACCCCAAATGTAGAGTCCCGCGAACATACCGAAGGATCCGCTTGAGGGCAGCCAAGTGAGGTTCCCGTGGATCATGCATGTGGAGACACACTTGCTGAACAGCATAAGCAATGTCCGGACGAGTGAAAGTGAGGTACTGAAGAGCACCAGCTAGGCTGCGAAAATCAGAGGGATCCTGAACTGGGTCACCACTTACTGCAGATAGCTTTGGATTGGTGTCAACTGGAGTAGAGCAGGGTTTGCATTTAGTCATACCAGCCCGGTCAAGAATCTCCATCATGTATTGTTGCTGAGACAAAAGTAGACATCCATCCCGGTGCTGAACTTGCATTCCAAGAAAATGGTGTAACTTGCCAAGGTCCTTCATGTTGAACTCACGCTGTAGGGCAGATATGATGCGACGGAGGACAGCTGTGGAGGAGGCAGTGAGGATGATGTCATCTACGTACAGCAGCAAGTATGCTGTGTCGGCACCATGATGGTAGATAAATAGGGAGGTGTCTGTCTTGGCATTCACAAATCCAAGTGAGAGAATAAATGTAGCAAAGCGACTGTACCATGCCCGAGGAGCTTGCTTGAGACCATAGAGAGACTTGTTGAGTCGACAGACATATCCGGGATGAGTGGCATCCTCAAAACCAGCAGGCTGTGCAGAAAAAACAGTTTCAGACAGGGTCCCGTGTAGAAAGGCATTCTTTACATCGAGCTGGTGAACTGGCCATTCGCGGGAGAGGGCGAGGGAGAGCACTGTCCGAACTGTGGCGGGCTTGACAACAGGACTGAATGTCTCGTCAAAGTCGATCCCCGGGCGCTGAGTAAAGCCTCGAAGGACCCAACGAGCCTTGTAGCGCTCTAGGGACCCGTCAGCCCTGAATTTGTGCTTGAAAATCCATTTACCAGTGACAATGTTGCCTTGAGACGGTCGAGGAACAAGCTCCCATGTGTTGTTCTGAAGGAGAGCAGAGAACTCTTCTTCCATGGCAGCCCTCCAATTGGGATCAGTAAGGGCACTACGGAAGCTGCGGGGCACCGGTGACAGTGTTGTGCTGTTGTAGACACTAGGAAACTGGTGACCAGCTTTGGCGCGTGTTGTCATGCTGTGATTGTTGACGGTGGGCTGTACAGACACGGCGCCCTTGGGCAGAGCCGGCGGGCTGGAGGCAGCCGGTTGCGGAGGAGGAGCGGCTGCCTGGCGCCGTGAATACACCAGCAGTGGTCGAGGCCTGACGGGGGCTGCTGCAGGAACGGAGGGACCTGGGGCGCCGGGGGCTGCAGCAGCGCCTGGAGCTGCAGCAGTAGCAGGCGTAGATGGAGCGGCCTGCCGGGCTGCAGCAGCGCCTGGAGCTGCAGCAGCAGCAGGTGTAGAGGGAGTGGCCTGCCGGGCGCCTGATATTGGTGAAAGAACCTTGCCCGGCACCGGAGTGGCAGCTGCTGTCTCGACGGCTGCACCGTCACTGAATGCCACACGAGGACAGTCCGTGCAGGGTGCTGATGGCGTGCCGACAGGGGGTGCTGCACGTGGCCGTGCAGAAATACCAACGGAGGTACCTGTAGAAAATAAAGGTAGTGGTGCACTGGGCATGGGATCAGCATCATCAGTTAGAAAATCGAAGTCCGCTGGATTGGGAGGAGTGGGCTGCTGGGAAAGGGGGAACGAGTTCTCATCAAACACGACATGTCGAGAGATGAGAACACGATTGGTTTGAAGGTCGAGGCAGCGGTATCCTTTATGGTTGGAGGAATAGCCAAGAAAGATGCACAAGGAGGATCGAGGTGCAAGTTTGTGGGTGGCTGTGGCGGAAAGGTTAGGATAGCAAGCGCAGCCAAAGACGCGAAGATGGTCGTATTGGGGCTGAACACCAAACAGGACAGAGTGAGGTGTGGAGGAGTGAAGGGTTTTGGTGGGTAGGATGTTGAGAACATGTGTGGCGACGTGTAAGGCTTCAACCCAGTATGAAGGGGGCATGCAAGCTTGAATAAGAAGGGAGCGAACCGCATTATTGATGGTGCGGATCATGCGCTCAGCCCGCCCATTCTGAGATGAAGTATATGGACAGGACATGCGAAGGTGGATGCCGTTGGTGAGGAAGAAGGAGCGGGAGATAGAGTTATCGAACTCCCGGCCATTGTCACACTGGATAGCTTTTACAGCAGTGCCATACTGAGTGCGAACATAGGCGAGAAAGTTAGTTAGAGTGGTAAACGTGTCAGATTTGAGACGAAGAGGAAACGCCCAAACATAGTGGGAATAATCATCGAGTATAATTAAGTAGTATTTGAAGCCAGAAATACTAACGACTGGGGAAGTCCATAAATCACAGTGAATGAGCTCAAATAAATTAGATGCCCGAGAAGATGATGTTTGAAACGGAAGGCGTGTATGACGCCCTAACTGACACGCATGACAAATGGAACCAAGTTCTTTAGTACAGCCAGGAATAACAGAGGTGACTTTGGACAACGTGTCACGACCAGGATGGCCAAGCCGACGATGCCAAAGTGCAGGTGAGGAATCAGCAGCAAGGGCGGTGGCGCCGGGGAGATGTAATGGGTAGAGGGGCCCGGAGCTATTACACCTGATGATCACCTTTTGAGACTCCAGATTCTTCACAGAACAACCAGCAGGGTCAAATTCAACAGCACAATTGTTGTCAGTGGTGAACTGGCGTACTGAAATGAGGTTTTTAATGAGGCGTGGTGAAACAAGAACATTATTGAGGGACAGAGAATCTGTGAGAGTGGTGGTGCCAGTGGCGGTGACAGGAAGTAAGGAGCCATCACCGACAATGATAGAAGGAGAAAGATACTGTGAAGAGTTAGGGTGTGAAGGAGTGCGAGAATCAGAAGTCATGTGGGAGGTGGCACCTGAGTCGAAGTACCAGTCGTTGTTCGGCGGCTGCTGTAGTGTCATGGTGCTAAAGGTGGAAGCAAGGGATTGTTGATCGAAGGCCGCCGGAAGACCGGTTGGAGAGGTGTAGAAGCCGGGAGGAGCCGAGGTGCCGAAGAAAGGCACAGGAGCACCCTGCTGACCGTAGAAGGCAGCAGGAGAGGCCTGCTGCAGGTACTGCTGCTGAAACGGTGCTGGAGGGTGCTGCTACTGCGAAGCCAGGAAGGCTCCCTGTTGTGCCAGCAACGCCTGCTGGTGTGGTGGCTGGGTGGGTGCACCGCGAAGCAGAGGACGCGGCCCGGGGACAATGAGCCACGGGTTGTAGTGGGTGGGCCAAGACCCACTCGCCCCCTGGTTGGATGGAGCAGACGTGCCTGAGCCGCCGCCTTTGCCGCCCCTGTGGTCACCGTTGCCGCCTCGGCCCCGAGCGCCGCGACGATTGTTTTTGCCACCAAAGCCGCCCCCTTTGCCACCCCCAGGCTCGGTGTTGGGATGCCCAGAAATCTGCGGGGAGGCGGGACGAGGGGACGAGAAGCCGCTGCCTGTGCTGGCGACGAGAGCCATGGGAGGAGACGGAGTCGGGGCCCCCATGGTAAGCTCCTCGAGAGTGAGCTCATCGCAGGCCTCCAAGAAGGAAGGGAAGGGACGGCTGCGTCGAAGATGGCGGCCAACGGAGACAAACCGCTCGTTCAAACCTCGGATGAGATTGAGGACGAGGGAGCGGTCGCTGACGGGTTCACCCAGATCAGCGAGGTTGTCGGCGGCGGTCTTGAGAAGCTTGCAGTAGTCGGTGACAGATAGGTCCCCCTGGACAAGCGTGCGAAGTTTGGCGTCAAGGATGAGAGCGCGCGCCTCCCGGTTGTCGAGAAATTGGCTCTCAATGGCAAGCCAGGTGGTACGGGCAGTGTCGCCTTGGTCGCCGCGATGCCGGACAATGTCGTGGAGATTGTCGGAGAGGGTGCCGTAGAGCTAGGAGCGGACGACGCAGTCCATGCGCTCCCAGTCTGGCGAGTTCAGGGGACGATCGTCCTGAAGAACATGGCCCTGAAGGGAGTACTTGCCCAGGGCGAGCAAGGAATTGCTCGCGCCACCGAGCGAAGCTGCCGGAGGTGACGTCGAGAACGACGCGGACAAGATGACGGATGTTCTGGACGGCCACAGCTTGGGCGTGCAGGTGAAGAACAGCAGTAGCCTCCTGAAGAGCTATGGCGGCCTGAACTGAGGTACGAGGGCCATCGAAGAGGGAGGACGCGTCCTCGTCGCGGTCCTCTGGCGGATCTTCAAGGTGAGGGTCGGCAGCGGCCCGCTCCTGGGCCGCGCGCTCCAGGGCGGCGCGGACGCGCGCAGCCGCAACGTCGCGCTCGTGTGCCGCGGCGGCGGCCTCGGCTTCGGCCTCTTCGGCGCGAGCGAGAGCGGCGCGACGGGCGGCAGCCTGGGCGGCGCGGGCGTCCTCCTGGCGCTTGCGCTCAGCCTCGTTGTGGGCGGCGCGGGCGTCCTCCTGGCGCTTGCGCTCGGCCTCGTTGTCAGCAGCAGAGGGGTGAAGGGAGCCGGCCATGGCGGAGAATAGAGGGGCGGCGCAAGGGGCAGCACGCCGGAGGCGGCGGCGCTAGAAGCAGCACGCCAGAGAAGCGGAAGGGAAAACGGGTGTTACCCAGACTCGTGATACCATGTGAGAGAGATAAACTCTGAATAGTATATGTTAATCAAACACAGATTACAAGGGATTACAATATATAGGCAGGAGAACTCAAGGGTTCAAGGTGTGAACACAATCTAGGAACCTAATTAACTCATACTAAATAGCACAAGTGCCTAGCCTGGCGCATGGCTGTATCCAGAGTCCAAGGCGCAGGCACAATAGACTAGGAGGCAAACATAACTTGCTAACAGCATTGTTGCCAATAAACAAATAGACTAATTCTTATTGAATGTGGCAAAGACTAAAGTAGGTAGGTGGGGCATTCCAGATGTAGGCTTGTCTCTTCAAAGTCTTATACAACAATAAAGAAAAAGGAACATTTTGTAGCTCTTAAGAGTTAAGACAGGAAAAAAAGTAGCAGCAGATGGAGTGCCTAGCCTTGTCTGGTAATCTGGTTAAAGGGTCTGGTCATACTTGTATTATCACTTATAGTTTGCTATCAAACTGTACTAAAGCGTCCCACAAAGACTTGAATTTTAGTAGTGGATTGGTCCCACAAATAGTTGATTTAGAGCTACTAGGAGTATTAATTGCCCTTGTGAGCCACCTGCACCCATTAAATGTGGCGCCTAATTCCTTCATAACCTGCCTTGATGAAGCAATATATGGCCATTAAATCCTGGGGCTGCTGGAGATGTCACAGCCAATCCAATCTTTTCACCATGAAATACAGAGATACAATGGAGGGCATCTTTGCCTTTTCTCCATGATAATAATCTGTCTGGTTTGCTAAAAATCATGTCTTTGCGGGATGGATGGAGTAAAAGCTTATTGTTTGGTGTGAATGTGGGTGTTGTTCGGACCCTTCTCTTTTCTTAATATGTACTGTAATAATGATACACAGCTCTCCTGTGTGTTCGAGTGAAAAAGTAAAAGCAACTGTGAAGTGGCTTGTTAGGTTTCTCTTGCTGGTTTGGTTCATTAAGCTTTTAACTGTACTAATCAACAGGTTGAACTGTCCAGTCCTAATGCTGAACTACGTGTGCTAGAAGTGTTTTACCACAAGATCTATAAGGTACTTAGGGCATTCATATGATTCATCATGAGCATTACACAATATACAGTGTTTCTTATGTTTTATTTTCTTGAGAACAAAGATTTTGTAACTAGTGTAATGAATTCTTCTATATAAAAAACTATCATTTTTACTGTATTCATTATGGCTACTGGCTAGTGGCTAATTCAAGTTTTTTCATAGATCTTTCCACTACAAGAGAAGATAGAGAATATAAACGATCAATATTGGACACTACGTGCTGAGGAGGTGTGTAATAATTTTGTCCACTGTACTTGGTGGCTGTAGTTCCAATCTGAAAAGTTATAAATAACCTCATAAGTGCGTCTATCAATTGGTGTAGATTCCAGAAGAGGAGAAAAATATAGGTCCAAATGATCGGCTAATTCATGTTTATCACTTCATGAAAGATATTAATCAGACTCAGGTAGTGCACTTATTAAGTTGTATTTGAAGATAGCTATTCAATATTTTTTATGTCAAGAATTGACATTGTTTTGACCTACAGCAAATTCAGAACTTTGGAGACCCTTTCTTTCTGCTCATTCATGAAGGTGAGACTTTAGCAGAAGTCAAGAAGCGCATACAGAGTAAACTGCAAGTCTCTGCTGATGAATTTTCCAAGGTGATCCATCTATTGAAGTTTCTTTTAATGGATGGAGTGACAACATATTATTATTCATAAATAGTACCACTATTTCTGATCTGGTTCTTCTGTAATGGGCAGAATTCAGATGCCATACTTAACTATCAAAATTTATCAATCATCTCAAAAGTTTCCAGTCACTTGTCAGGAAAAAAGTCCCCACAAGTGACTTAGATGCACATATTTTATGTCTTACAGAATGGTTTGCCAATTATTTTGCGAACTGTGATAGCAAAGTGATATAACAAAGTGATATTCAGTAACAGATCTTGATTTTTGTAACTTCCGGGTCTTTTGGATTATTGCTATTCTTTTTCTTGTCATTGTCTTTCCTTTTCTTTTACCTTGAGTTGCATTGCATATTATGCAGCTACAGAACTGATATACCTGTTAATATTCATGTGAGCAGTGGAAATTTGCGTTTATATCGATGAATCGGCCAGATTACCTCCAGGATTCAGATGTTATATCTACTCGCTTTCAGGTACATTGTTTGATGTTGCCTACACGCTTGTCTAGCTGTTTCCATGCTTGTCCTGTTTGCTGATCTTTGTCATCTGATTACTACAGAGGAGAGAGGTCTATGGAGCTTGGGAGCAATATCTTGGGATGGAGCACACTGATACTGCACCAAAAAGGGCTTATACAGTGAATCAGGTATGCTACTTTTTTGTGAAACAACGCTGTCAAATTTTCTAGTGTCAATTTTGTGTACCATACTAGTGTCATCATAGCTTAGGCAAACATGCAATGCTTTATGATCTCAAATAGCTGCATCTTTATGAGATCTGCTGTAATCATCGCTATTTTCAGGTGAATGGGTTAAAGGATCTTTGAGTCTGCATGATAATGTAGAGAATTCACTATTAATCCGTTTTATCTGAATCTGTGTTTGACTCTGTTGCCTAGAATGGTTTTATAATTGCCACCACCCAAGAAAGACATTTCAATTTTTCTTCAGATATTTGCTGAGACTATGTTTTGAGCTCTGGCATGCACGGTTACATGTCCATTGAATTCTTATGCACTTCACTGTACCATTCATATCATGTTTTGTATTCAGGTTCTGTTATGTAATCCTAACTTTGTTCCGGTGGTTTCAACTACCTGCAGAACCGTCACTCATTAGAGAAGCCGGTCAAAATTTACAATTGAAATTTCTAACTGGTCTGGCATCATGGCAAGTACTCCATATGAAGGGAGGATAAGGAGTTTATACTGTCAGGGGAAACCTCATTAACCATTCGGTGTGCCATGACTATCTATTCCAGTGCTACAGGCCAGCCGCTGTCATCTCATCTGTAGCAGCCAGCTCCCATAGCAATGATTTTTTTTTTTCAAGATTTTCCTTCTTTGCCCACGGGTGATGGTGCTAGGGCATTGATGTCCGTTTCGGTTGGGTACAAGGGAAGATATTGCTTCATCTTAGAGCAAAGTTGGGTACATAAGATTTTGGTAGGAGGCGTGTATACAGCAGGCAGGCGGTATAGTTGTGACTCTCTCGGCTTGATCCCGCATATGTTGTCTTGTACTATTGTTAATGTAGTGACAGTGGTTGACTGTAAATTGGTTCCAGTTTCCAGCTTCCATCTCATGTCTGAAAAAGGAGAGTAATTTTGAGGCCTTTCACAAACATGCAATGTTTGACATTGTACGAAACTACAGCTTGCTCTAGGGCCTACTGCTTCGATCATCACTGAAGCGAGAAAAAAAATTGTAGGTTTTATTTATGTTTATTTTTGCAACGTGATCGTGATGTGTCAAAATAGTTGCATGCTTCTTAAATGGACCCGAAAGTTGTAGTTTCCTGCTGCTTTAGTCAACATAATGGTAGGATTTTGAAATCTTGAAAAACTTGCTCAGAATTTATAATGCGGCGGTGGCCAGAACTCATTGCTAGCATCGGTTACTCTGTTCGCTTATTGTTTTAGCCATACTTATCAGTTATGATACAGTGTTTTTCTCTCACAATAAAATAACATCAGCCGGTTTATAAGCCACATAAATGATTAAGCGAACAAGGTGGGTTTTGTTTGGAAATAAAGCATCTTTTGATGGTTGCATGAGAGTTCGATGGCTTCACCATGACGACTAACCACTGGACAGGATGAACAATTGAACACGGAACACCTCTGACCTCGACCACATCCTCAGATCCTCCCTAGGTGCCTTGTCGCCTCTGTGCAAATGCTGCAGATGTTACTAGTCCTCACCACAACCCTGGCCCATTTTGTTGTGACGCTCCTCTGGCTCTTATATCCTGATCGTGATCGGGGTCAAGAGAAGAAAAATCCAAAGGCCAACTTTCCCAAAAGGGACGTGCTGGTGTCCGGGCGTTCGACGGGATATGATTCTGACGGATGGTCGTTTTTCGCGCGCGCCTGCCTACCCCCTATCCGCTAATTTGCCCTGCTCGCATGCTGAAAGCATCTAGGCCCCTAGTTGGGTTTCGGTGATTAATGACAATACATGATTACTGTGACTAACGTATGTTTTGCAGAGGCAATTAAGTTAGGTCACGGTAATGGAGATCGATTGGGCAATCATGGTGGTCATGCCCATACGATGGAAATCGTTTTGGTTTTCAAAGGATGGATGGCAAGGTTAAGAATGGACTAGTTCTAAGTGTCGTTTGAAGTTGAAGAGACACTTATAGTAGTTTAGGACTTTGTTTTTCCTTTGGCCGTACTATTAAGGGGGGTATGGACGGATAGCTTGACCTAGGTGAGTCTAATGAGTTAGGTGTGGTGCACACTTGCTAAATCTAGCACTAGGTAGCTCCAAAATAGCCCTTAGATCCAATGGAGCAAACTTCATTCACATATGATTGAGAGTTGGAAGTGAATGGAGGGTCGAATACTGACCGGACGTTGGCTCAGGGTCCGGTCAGTTCATTTGACCAAGGTGTTTTCGTCTGGTGCGACCGGACGCTGAGAGATCAAGTGACCGGACGCTGAGGGCCAGCGTTCGGTCGAATCCAGTAAGGTTTCAGAGAGGGAAAATCTCGACCGGACGCGTCCGGTCAGTACTGACCGGACGCTGGCCAGTGTCTGGTCACACTGTAAACACTGGAGTTCGGGGTGAACTGACCGGCGCATCCGGTCAACATGACCGGAGCGTCTGGTCACCCCGCAGAGGCACATAACGGTTCGTTTTTCAGCCTTTGTTATAAATACTTCCTCCACTCGTATGTGGGGATACTTTTGCTCATTTCAACAGCTAAGAAACACCTTTGAGAGTGCCAAGAAGAGCAAGGTCCTAGTGAGGTGATTGAGATTTGAGAATCCCAAAGAGAGCCCTCATTAGTAAGATCAAGAGTAGCAAAGTACGTATCCACCCTTCTCATTAGGCTTCGTGGTCAAGTGAGAGTTCGTGCTTGTTACTCTTGGTGATCGCCATCACCTAGACGGCTTGGTGATCATCTGGTGGAGCTTGTGGATGACCCAACTCAAGTTGTGAGCGGTTGTGGGTGATTCACCACGATGGAGTGTCGAAGAATCAACCCGTAGAGAGCACTTGATCCTTGCGCAAATCAAGGGGGAGCTACACCCTTGCGCGGGTACTCAAACGAGGACTAGTGGGGAGTGGCGACTCTCCGATACCTCGGCAAAACATCACCGCGTTTCTCCTTCTCTCTTTACTTTGAGCATTTACTTTGAGCAATTCAATTCTTATCATTTACATTCCTAGAATTACCATGCTAGAGTAGGATTGGAACTTAGGGTGCTAAACTTTTGTGCGTTAGATCAATAGAAACACTTTCTAGGCACAAGGGGTTAATTGGGCTACCCGTAGAGTTTAATTATTGCAAAAAAAATTAGAATTAGCTCAATTCACCCCCTCTTGGGCATCTTGATCCTTTCACATGCGCATCGTGCTATTGTTGCCTTTGTATGACTTGCTCGCAATCTGCTCCGTCCGCCTCGATTCGACCAGCCCCGTCGTGCCCCCGACTGCCGGCCCCTAGAGCGCCGTGCGCCACGTCCGCTGGCCATTGGCTCACCGCGCCCCATTCTTCAGCGCCTGTGCCATGTCACCATCACTCCCCCATGACCCTGACTCTTCAAACAGCATGAAACATGTGCAACATGGAACACTTGAATGCAACATACATCTGAAACATTTAGAAAATACACTTGCAACATATGTGTGAAAATATATGCAACATCTAGATAGAATACATGCAGCTTGCAACATGAAGACACTTGTTGCAATGGAAGACTGGAACGTGTGAAACATTTGGAATATACTGTTGCAACATATGTGTGAAACATAAACAACATCCAAATCAAAACGCTTGCAACAAACGTTTGGAACAGATGAAACATTTTGAACAAACTCTTTGCAACATGTCTCTGAAACACTTGCAACATCCCTTGATCTAATTTTGCAATATCCATGTGAAACAACTGCAACATACCTCTAAAATGCCTAAAACACTTGAAACATATATTTGCAACATAGGGGATGGGGATGAAAGTCCTAGTTTAGTTTTAGCTAATTGATAAAACCTATTTGGACTAACCCTATGCTCTAAGTGTGGATGTGTGATAGGTTGGTTCAACCCAAGTGAAGGAGCTAGGTGGCACTAATGAATGGAGATGGCCACATAACATAAGGATCATGGTGATGGTGTGAACACATGTGATGATCAAGCTCCATATTACATTATGCCTTTACCTTGTGTAGTGCTTGTGGTAGTTGTAGCTAGTTAGTGTAACTCTTTAGTTGTAGCTCTCTTGCTAGCTTGTTCACCTAGGTGTAAATTAGTGACTTAGCCCTTGTGTGTATACTAGAGATCATAGAGATTAGAATTGGGTAGGTGGCTTACAACACAAGTGTAGTGCTAGCGCAATATTCGCGTCGCCATCTTACTTACTAATCACTTATCTTAGTGTTATTGTAGAATTTTATAATAGGCTATTCACCCCCTTTAGCCATTAGGACCTTTCAAGTGATATCGGAGCTGTGATCACCTTGATTTGAAGTTTAACAACCTTCGGTGTCAAAATGGCTCAAATCAACAACACCAAGAAGCCACCCCAATTTGATTGCTCCAATTATCCTTATTGAAAGGCTAAGATGACAATATACATCAAGTCAATCAATAGAAAGGTGTGGAAGATGGTGGAGACCAAGATTGAGGTTGCCAATGCCGAAGCTCCCACCACTGCCGAAGAAGTATTGCTCCAAAACAATGACATTGCCCTTAGTGCCATTCATGATGCTTTGGATGAGAGGACATTTGAGCAAATCAAGAACATTGAGATGGCTCATGAGGCATGAAAGAAGTTGGGGGAATCCTTTGAAGGCACTCAAGCCATGAAGGGTGCAAAGGCATACATTCTCAAGGAGAAGTTTGCAAGCTTCAAGATGAAGGAAGATGAGAGTGTGCCAGAGATGTTTCATAGGCTTCAAGTGTTTGTTAATGATCTCAAAGCACTTGGAGAAGTGAAGGACAATGACTTCTCCCATAAGTTCTTGAGATGCTTACCATCAAGATTTGGCACATTAGTCACAATTCTAGTGAGGAGTGATTTAGACACTATGACACCAAACCAAGTATTGGGTGATGTGATGACCGATGATACTTATAGAGATGATGATGAGAAGGAAGAAAAGAAGAAGAAGAAGGATGAGAAGAAGAAGAGTGTAGCATTCAAAGCCACATCATACAAGGGTAGGGCCAAGAAAGACACATCAAGTGAAGATGAATGCTCATTCTCTTGGGATAATGATGATACTGAGAAGATGGCTCTCTTTATGAAGAGATTTGGCAAATTCATGGTGAAGAAGGGCTATTGTGCAAGAAGAAAGAAGTCATCATCAAGGAACAATAATGAGGCAAGGAGGTGCTTCAAGTGTGGAAGCAAGGATCATCTTGTTGCTCAATGTCCATACAATAGCGACAATGATGATGATAACAAGAAGAACAAGAAGAAGGACAAGAAGGAAACAAAAGAAGAAGGACAAGATGACCTTGAAGAAGAAGAAGAAGGATGGTTCATATGTGGTCACTTGGGATAGTGATGCTTCATCAAGTGATGATGACGATAGTGATGATGACAATACCACCAAGAAGAAGGCTCTTGCATGCATTGCCATACATGAGAAGCCTTCTCTCTTCGACATTCCATCGATATGTTTCATGGCTAAGGCCACTAAGGTACAATCCGATGATGAGTGTGATGATGAGAAACATGATAAAAATGAAAATGATAGTGATGATGATGATGAACCAAGGATTAACTACTTGACATGTTAGATGATGCTAAGGAACATTTTGACATTAAGAGAAGGGAATGCAAAACCTTGCATAAGGAACTAAAAGCCCTTAAGCACGCCTTTGATAAGCTCAATGCATCTCATGAGAGGCTAGAGGATGCCCATGAGAAGCTTGGCAAGGCTCACACTAATCTTGAAAAAGCTCATTCCTCTTTACTTAATGAGCAAAATGAGAAAGAGCATGTTGTAACATGTGATGTGGGCTTAACTTGTGACATAATTGATAAATCTTTCTATAAGCCTATCATTATTGCTCCCACTAACCCTTCTTGTAGCACTTCTACTTCTAGCTCATCTAGTAATGATGTTTTCACTTGTGATGCCTCACTAATGGTTGAGAATGAGACTCTCAAGAAGGAGGTAAATGAGCTCACTAGCGCCTTAGGCAATGCCTATGGTGGTGAGGCCCGCTTGCTAAAGTGTTTGGGTAGCCAAAGGTTTTCTCTCAACAAAGACAGATTGGGCTATACCCCCAAGAAAGGCAAGGAAGCCTTTGCTCCTCACAAGACTAGTTTTGTGAAGAACAATGGTCGGTTTTGCAATAGATGCAAGCAAGTTGGGCATATAGAGTAATATTGCAAGAACAAGAACAAGGACTCTAATGTATCATCAATTAAGTTTGATTCTTGTTATTTGCTTATCAATGGTACAAATGGTGTGAAGGCTAAGTTTATTGGTACACCAATTGTGGGCTCAAAGAAGAAAGCCATTTGAGTGCCAAAAAGCTTAGTAACTAACCTTTAAGGACCCAAGCAAGTTTAGGCACCTAAAAAGAATTGATCTTCTTTTGTTGGTCAATTAAAAAGCCAGAGGAAGGCATTGTGTTCTTGATTGTGGGTGCACTCAACACATGACTAGTGATGCAAGAATGTTCAACTCAATCAATACCAATGACAATGATGGTAGTATCATGTTTGGTGATAATGGCAAAGGCAAGGTCAAATGGCTTGGTAAGATTATAATATCCAATGACATAAGCATTTTCAATGTATTGCTAGTTGAGAGCTTAAACTTTAATTTGCTATCCGTGGCTCAATTGTGTGATCTTGGATTCAAATGCATTTTTGGGGTTGATGATGTAGAGATCATAAGTGTAGATGGCTCAAATTTGATCTTCAAAGGCTTTAGATATGAGAATCTATACTTGGTTGATTTCAATGCTAGTGAAGCTGAATTGTCAACATACTTATTCACTAAGTCTAGCATGGGTTGGTTATGGCATAGAAGGCTTGGTCATGTTGGAATGAAATAATTGACTAGATTGGTTAAGCATGATCTAGTTAGAGGCTTGAAAGATATGGTATTTGAGAAGGACAAACTTTGTAGCTCTTGTCAAGCTGGCAAACAAGTTGGTAACACCCATCCTTAGAAGAGCATAATAAGCACTAGCAAGGCATTTGAGTTATTGCACATGGATTTGTTTGGGCCAACACAATACACTAGCATTGGTGGAAACAAATATGGCTTTGTGATAGTGGATGACTATACAAGATACACTTGGGCATTCTTTCTAGTGGACAAGAGTGATATGTTTGTAACATTCAAATCATTTGTCAAGGGCATACACAATGAATTTGAAACAATCATCAAGGGGGTTAGAAGTGATAATGGTAGTGAGTTCAAGAACACTAGAATTGATGAATTGTGTGATGAATTTGAAATTAGACATCAATTCTCTGCCAAGTACACTCCATAATCAAATGGCCTTGTTGAGAGGAAGAATAGAATACTTATTGACATGGTAAGGTCTATGCTTAGTGAGTACAATGTGAGTCAATCCTTTTGGGCCGAAGCAATCAACATGACTTGCTATTGTAGCAACCGCCTCTATTGTCACCCCTTGAAGGAGAAGACACCTTATACGCTCTTGAATGGTAGAAAGCCCAACATTACATATTTTTGGGTCTTTGGTTGCAAATGCTATATCTTGAGGAAAGGCACTAGTTTGAGCAAGTTTGACAAGAAATGTGATGAAGGATTCTTGCTTGGTTACTCCACTACAAGCAAAGCATATAGAGTTTGGAATTTGGCAAGTGGTACTCTTGAGGAGGTTCATGATGTGGAATTTGATGAAACCAAGGGTTTCCAAGATAAGAATGAGAACTTGGAAGATGTTAGAGGCATTCAACTTTCAAATGCCATGAAGAACATAGATGTTGGTGAATTGAGGCCTAGGCAAGTGATTATGAAGAAGATGATCAAATGCAAGTGCTCTCTAACTCAAATGTGAAAGTTGACACTAATCAAGCAAGCACAAGTGGCTCTCATGACAATGAAGAAGATCAAGTGGCTAGTACATCATCTCAACCCAATGATCAAGCAAGCGCAAGCAACAATGTTCTAATACTCCAACCAACCAATATTACAAGACATCATCCATTGTACACTATAATTGGAGATATTTCTAAAGGTGTACAAACAAGATCAAGATTAGCTTTATTTTGTGAACACTTCTCATTTGTGTCATCCATTGAACCAAACAAGATAGAAGAAGCATTGATGGATGTGGATTGGGTGAATGCTAAGCATGAAGAATTGAACAACTTCACAAAAAATCAAGTACGTGAATTAGTGGAAAGACCAAAGAGACACAATATGATTGAAATCAAATGGGTCTACAGAAACAAGCAAGATCAAGATGGGATAGTAGTAAGGAATAAAGCAAGATTGGTAGCACAAGGCTATACATAAGTTGAAGGTCTTGACTTTAGAGAAACATATGCCCCGGTTGCTAGATTGGAAGAAATTAGAATCTTGCTAGCCTATGCTTGTGCCCACAACATTAAGCTATATCAAATGGATGTCAAGAGTGCATTTCTCAATGGCTACATCAATGAAGAAGTATATGTTGAGCAACCTCCCGGTTTTGAAGATGACAAGAAACCCAACCATGTGTACAAGTTGAAGGAGGCAATATATGGCTTGAAGCAAGCACCTAGAGCATGGTATGAGAGGTTTAGGGACTTCCTACTCTCTAAAGGGTTCATTGTAGGCAAGGTTGACACCACTGTTTTCACCAAGAAGATTGGTAAGGACTTATTTGTGTTGCAAATCTATGTTGATGACATTATATTTGGATCAACCAATCAAGATTTTTGTGAAGAGTTTGGAAAGATGATGGATAATGAATTTGAGATGTCCATGATTGGAGAGTTGAGTTACTTTCTTGAACTTCAAATCAAGCAATTGAAGAATGATACATTTGTGAGTCAAGGTAAGTACATCAAATACATGCTCAAGAAGTTTGGCATGAATGAAGCAAAGGCCATTGGTACACCAATGGGAATAAATAGCAATTTAGATAGTGATGCAAGTGGCAACATGGTGGATCAAAAGTTATATCGCTCTATGATTGGAAGCCTACTCTATATGACCGCATCAAGGCCGGATGTCATGTTTAGTGTGTGCATGTGTGCAAGATTTCAAGCGTCACCAAGAGAAAGTCATTTAAAGGCTACAAAGAGAATATTGAGGTACTTGAAGCATACACAAAATGTTGGTTTGTGGTATCTCAGAGGAGCAAAGTTTGAGCTAGTTGGTTGAAAGGAAGAGCACCTCGGGCACCTTTCAATTGTTGGGAAGATCACTTGTTTCATGGTCATCAAAGAAGCAAAATAGTATTGCATTATCAACCGCCGAAGTCGAATACATATCCGTTGGTAGTTGTTGTGCACATATTCTTTGGATGAAGGCCACCTTGAATGACTTTGGAATCAAGTTCAAGAAAGTGCCATTGCTATGTGACAATGAGAGTGCAATCAAGCTTACCAACAATCTGGTTCAACATGTGAGAACAAAGCATATTGATGTCCACCACCATTTCATAAGAGATCATCAACAAAAAGAGGACATTTCAATTGAGAGTGTGGGCACCAAAGATCAACTTGCCGATATATTCACCAAGCCACTAGATGAGAAGAGGTTTTGCAAGCTAAGAAATAAGTTGAACATATTGGATTTCTCAAATATATGTTGATGCACCCCCACTTATATGACATGCCTTTTCTTCGGGCAATCCAAGGTAAAAGTTGATTGGCATGCATACATCC
>NW_027096673.1:0-95089 GCF_019320115.1 Miscanthus floridulus | reverse complement strand
TGCAGCTAGTAAACTCACCCCTCATCTCAAGAGTTAACTCTCTAGACTTGAGAACGAGGAAGGGTTGGAAATCCCTAAGCCTTAGTGGCTAACCTCAACAACATGGACTTAGGCAAGCCTTAGTGGTGAGCTAAACCATGGGATAAATCATTGTGTCACCTTGTGCTTACTTTACATTCTTGTGATATATATTGTTGTTGAGGTGATTTCTAGGGTTTGTGGACGATCTACTTGTGTGTGGTGTTCCTACCACTTCTTGTTGTCGATCTATTTTCTACACACCTGCAGGAACCTCAGTAAATTATTGGATCCAAGTTTCCTTTCACTAATTTTGAATTGTATCTTGAAGTTGTCTGCAGGTGCGGCAGTGTCGCTATTCTAGCTCGGTAGTGCCGCAGAGCGGCAGTGCCACGGGTTGAATTTGACAAAAGTTCAAGTTTTATTTTAATAGGCATATTCACCCCCCTCTAGGCTAACCAGAGATCCTACAATACATATGGACCCCATGTGTCAATGACTCAAACAGAAACTGCTCCTTCCATCTCCTATCACGACGGCTCTACCCGCTCGACGGCCAGCGTGGCTTCGCTCTGCTCTTGCACCTTGCCCGTCGTGGCCTCATAGGGATTGAGAGTCACGATTCCGCTGTCGTGTCTGCATCGGTTCATGTGTCCATGGCGTCTGCGTCCAAAGTGCTGGAGCAAGACCCCGAGGTGCTGTTGTGCCTCGCCGCTGACATGACACTCTTGGCGGCGAGCACCCGCGCCTCCTCACGGGCTCCGACATCAAGATCTAGGACCCCTACCTTGTACTCCCACCCCCCGTTGCCATCTGCACACCCGGGGAGGCAGGCCGACGCCATGCCCATTGAGGTCGTGGTGGTCAACCATGACGAATGCGCCACCGCGATGTAGCCAGACCTCGTCAGCGGCAGGTGGTTGGCGGCAGCATTCCCGGTGTGAAGGGACCGTCTAGCACTCGCTCGCTGTATTCCCATTCCTCGCCAGACACAGTGGCAATGCTCGCCCAGAGCACTGCGACGACACTATCCCACATTAGTGACAAGAGGAGGGAGAAATGGGATTGAGAAAAAACTGTGCTAGTCCCCTTTCTTTGAGGGATTGAGAGGAATTTTGAGGGATTGAGAAAAAATACAGGGAAAGGGGATTAAGAGGATATGCTGGAGCGGTTTGTTTTCACCTCATTCCTCTGTATGATAGTTTTTTGGGGAAAGAGAATTGATTTTCTCAATCTGATGGAGATGCTCTTATAGCTAAAGTAGAACAAAATTAGCAGCCCTAGATAGCACTCAGTCAATACAATCTAACACGCTCTCATTTCCTCTCCGTGTGATCCCACAAATGTATAACCATAAGTTTTTGGTGAATTAGTCGAATAATGGTTATAATAATTGACTACAAACGGGATGTTGCGAACACCATGCTCAAAAAACTATTATTAGTTGCCCATAACACATAACTTATATTGCCTTTCTTTCCACTGCAAAGTACGTATATGATCCTAGTTTATTTAGATGTTGAAACGAGAAAAACCTATTGATGTAACAAAATAATATAATTTTTTTTCTGTTGCAGCATATGGACAGGATCCTAGTGTGTTTAAATATTGAAAAGAGGAAAAAATCAATGTAATAACAAAAAATAAAAATAAAAAGGAGTTGGCAGGAGGGCCATCATGGACTCACAAGAGAACGCTCTCTCGGATTACTCTGATCATTTGGGCTGCAGCAAGGCAATTTCTTACGTCCACTTTAGAGCGACAGTAGCGTCCTGCAAGGGTCAGTCCGACCCTAAGGTTTCTTCCCCGTATAGACGTGGGGCGCCCAAGAAGCTGGCGGCCCATGGGTACGTACATCCGAGAGAGCCTATCATCGAGAAATCAAGACGGCCCAATGTGAGCGCGTCGCCCTTTTACCAGACGCGTTGGCTGCATTGCAACGATCAAAACGGGCCTCAAATGGGCTACAAGAGCCCCCTTGGAGTGAATCGATGGGCTGTACCAGACGGACAGGATACCAGCACGTGCCATGTATCTAGTTCCGGGCCCGTAAAGAAAACCCAGGGTGGATTAGAAACCCTAGAATGCTCGGATTAGGAAGAGCCTCTCTCGAAGAGCTCGCCTCGGGATGCGTGCATTAAAAAGAGATCGCTGCTGACCATCAGCATGTCTCGGAGGTTGCTTCCACTCGTCCAGGCGTGGCTTGCCTTTGCTTCATTGGCTTTATTAGCCAAATGATTAAGCTTGTTTATTTGGAGCTAAGTGAATGATATAGTCTATTGGTTGTATATATATTTACAGTACATCTCATCTATCAATATACTAGTAGTTGATTATTGGAACAAATTTTATTATTAATATTTTTTTCTTATAGAGTTTTTTGAGCTCATACCTCCTATAGTTAAATCTACAACTTATTTGGAAAGTATGCTGAAAAGTGGTTTTTTCTGCCTCACATACCCTTTGCCCATCTAATGGTAAGATGCATGTTTCCCTTTCCAATTTGAGAGAAAATAGTTTTCTATTTGGCTCAGCTTTGCCAGCGGTAGACCAGTGTCGAAGTGTACTTATCGAAACCAATATTTTCGCACTGACAATTGTATGTAGCCACAACAAGATCGAGCATTAGGATTTCGGTCATGCTATTGGGGAGGATGTGAAAAGGGGAAGAAACACATCTCGGTAGTAAACACTACATACACAAAGAATATCATCTATAAAGAGGTGACAACTCTATAAATCTACAAATGAAGTAATAACTTTCATTTATCACATTGCCTTAATAGTATTTTAATAATTTGTAAAATGTTTACGCTTAAAACTAGTTTGTTCATTTTTTTTACTTGTTGCTATTTGTCGGTGTTCCGAGTAAACACCAACGGGTAAATTTGTGTTATTACGCGTCTGGCCCGGATGGTGCGCTAAAAAGACACAAGGTTTATACTGGTTCAGGCAGAATGTCCTTACGTCCAGTTCGTGGTTGTTGCTCGTGTTATTAGCAATGAAAAGTTTGTAGTAGGGGTTACAAACGGGCGAGAGAGGGACAGGTCCCAAGTCTCTGATGGAAAGATCGAATGGGTGCCGAGAGCTAAGTCACTGCTCAGCTATGTGTTCGAGGTTCGACGCTAGTGGTTCTGCTGTGATGTGGTGAATCGATCTCCTTAGTGGGGCGCCCTGCTTTTCCTTTTATCAGCCAAGAGAGAGCAGAGATTACAGATGAGAGAAGAGAGGAAAACGAGAGGCAAAGGAATTCCTTCAAGGATGTCAGGTCTTCCTTTTCCTTTGTGCGGGTCTCGCTGACATGGCAGGCGGTGACAGGGACAACCCCACGCTGGGCGCATGTCCGCTGACCCTGACAGGGCCATGCTGGGCGTCTGTCCATTGACGATGCCATGTCCTGATATTGTCAGCGGGTTGTCACGTCCCATCCTGCCCCGACGGGCGGCGTAGCGGACCAGGGTGCTGATCAGCGGCCATATAGGGAGCAGGCAGCACAGTGACTACATGTCCGTTACTGTGGGTGATGCGAGTTTCCTTCTGACTGTAGTGGTTGTCATGAGCTTCCGTTAGGATCCGTGCCCAAGGGCAAATGACGGCGCCCACATCACTATAAGGGAAATGTCGGCGCCTACAACACTGTTTGGGCTCTGACATGCCTGGAAGGTTGCAAAGCACCCTTCTAGCATGGCCTGACGGTACTATCCTACAGGTGTACTAGGGTACGGTCCTCGGTATTACGGTTGACTTTGAGCACCTTGCCTTATTTGCTCCGCGCATTGTTGTAAAGGAGTCACGCACAGACGTCGGGCGAGATGGAGGCAGAGCCAGCCCTCAGACGACGAGATGGGGCCCGCGGCTACAGCACCCACCGAGGCAGAGCCAACCGTCGGGGATCAAACGAGGCATGGCCCATGGCCTCGGTGGCCGGACGAGGTGGAGCCCAGCAAGCAGCGTAGTCGCGCTCTTGATCGCGTAGATGAATCAATGTTGATGGTCATTATTAGCTCCTTCTCTTTGGGTACCATAGTATTGGTCCCTGATAGTAGCCCTCGAGCCCTCGGACGATTCGAGTAGAATCGCCTGGGGGATTTCTTGCCTTGCCAGTGAGTGTGCATGAGCGCACCTGGTGGGTGTAGCCCCCGAGCCTATGGAGGAGTTGAATACTCCTTCGGAGGTTTTTCAGAAAGAGGGGACTCTGAGGGCCCTAGCCCTCTATTGTTGCCCACGGTGTGTCCTGAGGATGGTGATTCCTTTTTGCCGAGGTCGGACCCTTTGTGGGTATGGTCGTGAGATTTGGTAGTTCGTTAGCTGGATAGTTTGATTGGGGTCCCGACATCCCATTCACGGGGATCCAACTAGGGTCAGCCTAGCTGAGACTCAATCGTGGGCTAAGATGCCCGTGGTGCTTCATGCGGCTGGGCGCTGGCCTCTTGCGGGGCCCATCCCTTTCCATCCCTTATTGTAGGGGTGCTTGGAGTGGCTGTTGGACCTATTGATGGGCGAACCATCGAACTCCCAGGCCCAGATGGGCCATAGATGTGTTTTTTGATCCGTATTCCTCTTACTCGTAACGAGTCATGGTCCGCCTGGGGAGGCGAAATGTCTGGCGAGTCTTTCGAAGGAAAGGATAGGGATTGCGTGCGCATATCCCGCAGAGTGATGTTGTGGCAGATCATGGCAGGCATGGAGATCTAGGCGGACGGTTGGTTTCCTCACATCCGTCACCCCAATAAAACCAAAAGGTTCACCCCCAGGGTTTCATACTTTGCCTCCTTGCTTTCGTATCTACAACCTCCGCCACCAATCGCCTAGGTTTCCCGCATCCGCTTTTCGGCCACCATCAAGCTCACATCCTCCCACCCCCATCTTCTAATGGAGCCATGGTGCCGCTCTGACAAGCCCTCCTAGCGCTTGGAGGGCCTCGTTTGCCGTGGTCTTCTCTGTGCGCGGACCGCGGCCAAGGAGTGGCTGCTGCTCGGCGAGGAGGACGTGCCGTCACCACCGATGGCTATGTCATCTCGTTCACGTGCTTCCATGAGCGCATGTTCACCACCCCCGCCCATAGATTACTTCGAGGACTGCTGCACTACTACACGATAGAGCTGTAGCTCCTCAATCCCAATGGGATCCAACACATGGCAGCGTTCATCGCCCTGTGTGAGGGATTCCTGGGGATCAGCCCCCACTTTGATCTATGGTGGCACTTCTTCACCATCACCCTCCAGAAGAAGAGGGAGAAGAAGCAGGAGCTGAGTACGCCGAGGGGATGCGCCAACATCTAGCTTCAGAATAACCGGGTCGGTAAATACCCGTTAATGTGGCTGTCGACCTCCAACAAGGGGTGGCATTCGTATTGGTTTTATCTCAAGAACGACGCCGCTGCCCCTTGCCAAAGTTTACTGGACGCCTAATCGAAGAGGCCTCGGATTCATGGAGGAAGTGGGGTGTCCCAGAGAAGGACAAGAAGAAAATCCTAGACCACCTCGCTGCCATCCGCTTCCTAAAGGAGAAGGGGCTGAAGGGGTCTGGCATCATCGGTGCCTACCATGCGAGGAGGGTGGCACCACTAATGAGGCACGCGCTTCCCCTATACCCGATGGCACCAGGGGCGTCATTCGATGGGACAACGCTTGCTAAGGGGGCACTCTCTCCCTCTGAAGTCGCGCAGCGCATCAAGGAGGCGATGGAGCCTTCTCGGGACAGTACGGGTGCCCCCTTGATTTTGTGTACCCGGTGCTGGTGCATCCCCCGATGCGGCTAGAATCAGGATACATCATCCTTGTAAGTTTTCCCTTCCTTATGCCTTCTCTTCAATTGAACTCCCGACCCCTTGATACTGACATTGAGATTGGGGGACCCACCGAGGGACCTCATCCTCATGGATCACTAGGCTCCGTTGCCGAGGGATCCATTTGTGAGGGTAGTGAACCGCACCGAGGCTAAGCGATAGAGGAAGGCGAAGGAGGATGAGAGGAAGAAGAGGCAGTAGAAATTACGTGCGCGGGAGCGAGGGGAGGACACTGACAGTGAGGAGGACGAGGAGGAGGTAGTTGCCGACACCGAGCGGGATGACCTGGAGAGCGAGGATATGCTGATAGGTATTCGCTCATCCTTGCAGGGGTCAGGACCCTTCCCATACCATGGAGGGGAGGGCACGTCTGAGAGGCCAGCGGAGATGGGTCGGACCGTCGGTCTGCCCTAGGAGCCAACAGGGGCGAGTGGGCCTACCGCCATGCCCAAGGTGCCAGCGGAGGAGGGTGGCTTTGTCGTCACACCCCAAGATGCAAGGGGGGTGAGCCCCTCTGCCTGAGAGCAGGGGCGGGCTCGAAATGGCCTTGCCCCAACGTATGTCCTCTAAGCATATCCACCGCCTAACAATGCCAATGTAAGTCACCGACTCCTCTGTTTTTCTCTGTTTTCACCATGACTCATGTTTTTCTTTCTCACAGCGTCTTGAGGCGGCGCAATCTTTTGGCGCTAGCACCAAAAAAGAGCATCGCCCTTCAAGTGAGGCGGCAGCCGTCGGTTGACATCGCACCCAGTTTTGGGTGGGAGTAGCGCTGGTGCGACTGCGTCATCGGCCGGTCATGCTCCGCCCATGGTGGCGTCTGTGCCCTCGGTGGGACAAGTGGGCGCCGGGGCTGATGGAACGCCCTCGGAGGTCACCGAGCAGCCAGCGATGGAGGTGATTCTGCTGCCGATGATGGGGCAGATGAAGCTGCCGACCGCGCCTGTGGCGCCGACCACAGTGGGCGCACCGCCGCTGATCGAGGCCCCGCTGATGGAGGCAGAGGTGGCAGCGACTATGATAGGCAAGGCGTAGCTGGATGCAACCGTGGTGGTGTCCCGAGGAAGCGGTGCAATTTGCGCCACCGGCGGCCCAAGTGACAGCGCCCGATGTGGGCTGGACAGAGGGGGACAGTGGCCGAGGGGTCCTCGGACGTTGCGGCGGTGGTAGAGAGGACCGGTGAGGAATCGTCCCTGGCCCTGACTTCAGGGGTAGCTACTTGCCCACACAGGACTGAGCCCCTGCTCCGGTGGACGAATCCGCGGGACCCTATGTCGACACTCTTCACCCTCGACGATGCAACTAACAGCATGGAGCAGGAGAGTCTCGACGAGGGGATTGCGGCCATGCTAAAAGCCTTGGACCATGCTAGGGGCACCCTACGCGAAGTCAGTCGTTTTCACTGGCCAGGTATTCACTTGACCTTGCCTATCGTCTTCTTCTTTCTTCATGTATTTTTGTGTTCTGACATTTATCTTTTTTCAGTCCCTTATTGCTCGTAGTCGGGAGAAATCCCGGTTCCTTCATGAGCAGAAGGAGAGCAGGGACCGCCTCATCGAAGAGGCATGGCTGGGGATGTGACCGCCCAGCTTGTTGCCGCCCAACAGAGGGTGGCCGAGCTGACTCCCCTTGCCGAGGAGGCGGACAGTCTCTGACTGCGTAATGGAGATGGGGATCCCGATCTTCCGTTAGGTGATGGTAACTATCGTTGTGGTAGAGAATGACACACCGATCCGGCTTCAGATCGAAAGATCGAACCCTACAATCTTAGCACCATAGCTCCTCTGGTTATCAACCAAATCACGGACCAGGTTGACCTCACCAAGAAGGCTAATCCTTGCCTGCGCAACGAAGAACACAAGCAAGAACAAGAAAGAACACAACCAAATTGTAGATGAAAGATTATCTTACGAAGTTGGGGTCTCACAAACCGATGAACAGCGAAACTATTCTTGACAGAATAATCTAAGCAAAACCCAAAACCTAATGACAACGGCGGTGTATGATTATAAAGGTCTTAGGGTCGTCGCCTACCCTGGACGTGCCCCCTAATGGGCCCAAACACGATACACGGTCCAACGGACCAAAAGAAGGTGTCACAGCACCCTGGCAGATTCTGGACGCTGACTTGTTTCGACGATTCCCGTTGATTCCGAAGAGCTTTTGATGTGAAACCACTTGGATTGGCTTTCTTATCAAATTATCTTTCCATCCATATGTGGATCATCGAAAACGGAGTCTGGAATGCGTCCTGGGTAACCAGTTTAAGGTAGACTGGTCCTGGATTCCGAGGCAGACTCGAACTTGAGTTGCTTTGGGCCTCCACCTCGGGGGACTCGAACCGAATTAGCCTCGGACCTCCTTCTTGACTTGGACACCCTTGCTGTCCTCCTTCCCTGTCCATCCCATGTGCCAAACATGGTCATATGCATGGGTGTCATGTCCTCATCACCATAGCCCTTGGCGATGCTTCCTTCTGGCCGAGCACGGTTGTGAACATATTTCTTTAGGACTCCCATGAACCTCTCAAAGGGGAATATGTTGTGCAGGAACATAGGACCAAGAATGCTAATCTCCTTGACCAAGTGAACTAGAAGGTGTGTCATGATATTAAAGAAGGAAGGAGGAAACACCAACTCAAAGCTGACAAGACATTGAACCATATCATTCTATAGTTTAGCTAGATCCATTGGATCGATTGCCTTCTGAGAAATTGCATTGAGGAATGCACATAGCTTCACAGTGGCTAGACATACATTTGGAGGTAGAATTCCTCTTAATGCAACTGGAAGCAATTGCATCATTAGTACGTGGCAGTCATGGGACTTTAAGTTTAGGAATTTCTTCTCTGGCACATTTATTATACCCTTTATATTCGAGGAGAATCCAGATGGTACCTTGATGCTTGCTAGGCATTCAAACATGCTTTCCTTCTCTTTTTGCTAAGAGTGTAGCTAGCAGGACTTAAGTAATGGCGTCCATCATCTATCTTCTCTGGATATAGGTTGTCTCGTTCTTTCAAACATCGCAGGTCCTGTCGTGCTTCAAGTGTGTCCTTAGGCTTCCCATACACACCCATGAAGCCTAGTAGGTTCACACAAAGATTCTTCGTCAGGTGCATCATGTCGATCACGCTACGGACCTCTAGGACTTGCCAATAGGGTAGCTCCCAAAATATGGACTTCTTCTTCCACATGGGTGCGTGACCGTCGGCGTCGTTCGGAACAGGTTCGCTGCCATGTGCTTTTCCAAATACTACTTTCACATTCTTGACCATATTGAGTACATCCTCACCAGTTCGGTTGTCCGGCTTGGTCTGGTGGTCTGCCTTACCTTTAAAATGCTTGCCTTTCTTTCTTAGGGGGTGATTCGCAGGAAGAAATCGACGATGGCCAAGGTACATGATCTTTCGAACATTTTTTCAAGAATATACCTTTAATGTCATTGAAATAGTGCGTGCATGCATTATATCCCTTGTTTGATTGTCCTGAAAGGTTACTTAGAGTAGGCCAATCATTGATTGTTACGAACAACAATGCTCGCAGGTCAAAGTGCTCATGTTTGTGCTCATCCCACACACGTACACCTGGTCTGTTCCACAAAAGTAGAAGTTCTTCAACTAGTAGCCTCAGGTACACATCGATGTCATTGCCAGGTTGCCTTGGGCCTTGGATAACCACTGGCATCATAATAAACTTACGCTTCATGCATAATCAGGGAGGAAGGTTGTAGATACATAGAGTAACAGGCCAAGTGCTATGACTACTGCTCTGCTCCCCAAAAGGATTCATCCCTTCCGTACTTAAAGCAAACCTTAAGTTTCTTGCAGTCATTTACAAACTTCGGGAATTCTCTATCGATTGCTCTCCACTGGGACCCATCAGCAGGGTGTCTCAACATATTGTCTACCTTACGGTCTTCTTTGTGTCATCGCAACAACTTTGCATGGTCTTTGTTTCTGAACAGACGTTTCAAGCGTGGTATTATAGGAGCATACCACATAATCTTGGCAGGGATTTTCTTCATGGGACGTTCGCCATCAACATCACCAGGGTCATCTCGCCTGATCTTATACCGCGATGCATGACATATCGGGCATGCATTTAACTTCTCATACTCCTCACCACAGTAGAGGATGCAGTCATTAGGACATGCATGTATCTTCTGGATTTCTAATCCCAAAGGATAGACTACCTGTTTTGCTTCGTACGTAGTGATGGGCAATTCGTTATCCTTCGAAAGCATCTTCTTTTGGATTTTTGGTAACTCCCCAAATCCCTTGTTCGATACACCATTCTTTGCCTTCCATAGCAGCAATTCCAGTGTGGTACCCAACTTTTTCTATCCCGCATCACAAGTTGGGTATAGCAATTTCTTGTGATCCTCTAGCATGCGCTCAAACTTGATCTTCTCCTTTTCACTTTCACATTTTCTTTGTGCGTCATAAATGGCCTGACCAAGATCATCATCGGGCTCATCTTCTGCCACTACCTCTTCTTCAGCTTCCCCCATTGCAGTATCATTGAAGGCACCATATTCAGCAATAATGTCATCATCGTCCCATTATTCTTCTTCACCTTCTTCTATTACAACCCCGGTTTCTCCGTGCTTCGTCCAACAAATATAGTTTGACATGAAACCCGACTTCAACAAGTGTGAATGAAGACTCCTTGAGCTAGCATATTCCTTCAAATTCTTACATATGGCACATGGGCAGCACATGAAACCATCGCGTTTGTTTGCCTCGGCCACACGTAAGAAAGAATGCACGCCCTCAATGAACTCTTAGGAGCGGCGATCAACATTGTACATCCAATGCCGGCTTATCTGCATTATATGACATACATACCATATTAAAACCTAGAACATAATTAGTTAATTATACGACATGCATGCCACCACACAAGGTATTAATTTATGAAAGTCTCGCTACAATGTAGACAATCCCAACTACCAGTAAAAAAACTAAAGCTAAAATGCACTTCAGCAGCATAAGGATTTCGTGACCAATCCTAACTAAAACAGACAGATCATGCGTTTGTTCAACATCTATGGGCTTCTTTCGCAGGATCACTGCCTCATCAGCCACCGTAGCCGCTTGTGCAAGAGAGTTTTGCACGTGTTCAACATACTCTTCCTCCCAGTACCAGCCTGAACATCCAGTGCCATCCCACTGAAATTAAAACAAAAAATTAGAACTTTAATCACAATTATCATGAAAATGAGTATAAATTAACCATAATCATCAAATGCGACAAAATAACTCACATTGTGATCCGGACACTTGTAGAAGATACGGCCTTTGTTGGGACACTCATTCCTCACCCGGTACTCTATCACAATTTTCTCCTCACACTTGCCGCATGCAATGAGAGGGAGGTCCGGCCTCAGTCGCTTTGGAACCCGATGAGAGGTCGATGACCCTAGAAACAGTTGCTATCTACTCTCTATACTCATTTTTAATATAATATAAATTTCTCATTTTATAAATAAATAAAATTAAAAAAAACTCTAAAATTCTCTATATCTCTAAACCATGAAGTTTGTTATGCATGCTAGAAATGAAAGTTGAATACTAGTTTTGAATAACTGCTTTAACCTTCCTTCATCCAAATATGCAAACTTTTAAAGTGATTTTGAGCTTAAATGGCTTACAAATAAAAAAAATTCCACCATAAAAAACCACATATATCTAGTCTACAAAATGAGATATGCTACTGATGAAACATGAGAGTATAAAGTTGGTAACCTTTATAACCGAAGAATTGATGGAGGAATCAAAGAAAATCTTGTGATTACCGACGATGAGGAAGAAGAGAGGCCGGCGATGAAGCAAGAAAACACTGAGCTCGAAGTGGCTCGGGCTCGGGGAGGAAGAAAGGCTATATAGGAGGGGAACTGTAGTCCCAGTTGAAGACAGCAACTGGGACTAAAGGTCCCTTTCTAGTCCCGGACGGAGCCTCCAGCCGGGAGTAAAAGTTAACCTTTAGTCCCTGTTGGTAACTCCTACCGGGACTAAAGGTCCCCTGCAGCAAAAGCCTGCCGTAGTAGCCGTTGGGCAGGGACCTTTAGTCCTGGTTGGAGCTACAAACCGGGACTAAAGGTCTCTCTAGTCCCGGGCGCGAAAAATATTAGGACTAAAGCCCAATTTCGAAGCAGGATCAAAGATCGTTTCTCTACTAAGTGTACCTCGTTTGAGTACAGACCATAAGTTAATGTCATATAGTACGAAACAGGGAAGGATGTGATCACATTGTGGTATGAGTATGGACCATAAGGGCACCTACACAATGTAGAAACTATAATAGTTTTCTATGTGCATTAGTTACTCTGTAACATAACTATTTTCCTAACGTGGGAAACAATTTAATGAGAAGAGAGGGGGAAAACGTAGAAATCATTTCTAAACCAGAAACCGAGTCTTCACATGTTACAAAGCAGAAGAAACCATCATAGATCATGTTGGAGAGGGCGGCGTCATTTCTATCGCTCCCGCTCGCACCACCGACCGCATCCTACAGCTCACCGTGCACCACCACCCTGCCCGCGAGCCGTACTGCTCGCCTATGCTAGCTAAGGCTGGATAACGAGCCGGCTCGGCTCGTTTTGGCTCAGCTCGTTCCTGACTCGTTAAGATAACGAGCTAGCTTGGCTCGGCTCGTTATCTTAACGAGCCAGAAAGCCAGCTCGGCTCGACTCGTTAAAAGTTCGAGCTGGCTCGTTAAGCTCGCGAGCCAGGTACAAAAAATACACAAAATATAATATTTGTATTTATCTAAAGTTTGAGAATAATAATAATACAAAAGAAATGAATCTAACAACCTTAAATCGAATAAAAAAATTGATATGTACTAATATATATACAAGTATAATAAAATACTATAGTATTCATGCATCTAACTATCTTAAATGATATTTTTTTTCTTAGAAGCTTGGCTCATTTAGCTCGCGAGCGGCTCGTGAGCTGGCTCGTTATAGGTAACGAGCTAAAATCTTGACTCGGCTCGGCTCGTTATCTTAACGAGTCAAGCTAAGTCGAGTCAAACTAGCCCGAGCCCAGCGATGTAACGAGTTTTGAGTTTTTCGTCCGGCCTTAATGCTAGCCCATATCCGAACACCGCGGCCACGCATACCGCCGAGACTCAGAATCGCCACTGCGCCACCCAGACTCTCGCAGGTCCGCCGCCACGCCGCGCCGCTGCCCACCGTGGCCGCGCAGGACCTGGGAACGTGCTTGCCGGCGCGGGGGAGGCGGGTGCCGCTCGACATCGATGTGTGGGAGGAGAGCGCTCAACTGCTGCCATGGGTGAGTAGCGTGAGTGCACGACCTTGGCTACCGGCCCAGGAGAGGAGAAGCTCTGCACGGCCACCGGCTTGGTGGGAGGAGGGCGCGGACGCTCGCCCGCAGCTACGGGAGCAGGAGGGTGAATCTGCTATATCGCCGACATGGGGAAGGGCACGACCATGACGCTCAGGTTCGTGTGGCTAGGGACCGGAGAGAGAAAGATGAGAGAGGATTGGACGGGGGAATAAATTAAAGGGACCCACATAAAAACTTTTGCGTTGTTGACGATGTTTTCTGCGAGTAGTTTTTTATGCCATGGTCACTCATGGAAACTACCCAACAATTTCTGCACTGTGATCGAGTGCCCTAAGTTAATGTCAGATGGTACGAGACAGGGAAGGACGTGACTGCATCATGAGAAGTAAAAAAGAAAATAAGAAGAAATTAAGTCACTTGTCTCTTTAATACAGACAAACAGGGTTAGCTAGTGAGTGCCGGCCGGAGTATTTTTATTTTAAAAATGGCTAAGATTTAAGAATGGCGCCGGCGGGAGCAATCAGGCAAGAGTCAACAGGGTCATCGTCAGCGGTTCAGCTTCTACTCCCCGTCCCTCCAGCTCATAAGTAGAGCAGACAGTGTCGTTGCCAAGCCGGACGGAGCTGTGGGCGACCTAGCAAAGCACTACTACCTTGTACCTGTGCCGGCGACTAAGAGAGGCAGGCCGGCAGGCATCATCCATGGCGGCCGGCGGCGACACCATTGCCCTGGTCCACAGCGGCATGGACAGCAGCAACAAGACCCTGCTCAAGAGCGAGGCCCTCTACAAGGTACGACACGCGATTAATTGGCAACCACACCATTGGTTTGGTTGTGGTTACCTTCTTTATGTGCCCACACTGTATGGATCAGCACAAACTCATTGCCTCAGACAGTCAAACGTACTACTCCACTATTGTCTTCTCGCTTCTTCTTTTGTTACCCACTCCTATCTCATGTATTCTGTGGCTCTGTGCCCATGCCAAATTAAGGTGGCCTTATGTTATCTCTTGGTGAGCTCAATTTCTCGGTGAAGCCGCTATCCAAGTCTCTTGCGTACTCTCATCGGTCCAATTTATAAGGTGCACATCACAAATCTTTGACCAATAATTTGATCGATTTCACTTGTGATCAATGACTAACCTCTCGCGGAGAGATAAAAGTCAAACAATGCCTTGTTACACTACCGGAAACAACAGATTTGTCGAGTGCCAAAAGGTTTGCCGAGTGTATTCCATCGGGCACTCGGCAAAAAAACTGTTTGCCGAGTGCTTCAGAAACCTTGATGAAGCAGCAGAGGAGAGGGAATGGGGGAGCGTCCACACGGAGGTTGGAGACGCGGTTCACGCCCTGACCACCATGTTGCGCTCAATGCGCGACATTGTTGCCCCGGTTGGCCAGGTGTGATATGACCGTGCTTCCTGACCCTCATGTTCTCTTTCCGCACTTCTAAGTCTTGTCTTCTTCGCAGAGCCTTATGGCCCGCAGGCAGGAGAAGTCCTAGTTCCTCGCTGAGGAGACACGGTGGAGTGAGGGGCTGGCCACACAGCTCGCTGCCGCCCGTCAGGAGGTGGCTGAGCTTGCCCCTGCCGCCCAGGAAGTGGCCGACCTCCGAGTCATGGAGAAGGATGCTCGCGACAACGCCCGCAGGCTGAGGAGAAGCTCGCAACCCTGATCGAGAGGGCGCGCATGGGCATCATGGAGGCCGAGCGGCTACGGAAGGAGCGGGGCGATTTGCTTCGGGCCATAGAGGAGCTCCGCACGGGGATTGACCTGGCTCGCCAGGAGCGCGCCGACGCTCAGCAACGGATCTGCCACCTCGAGAATGAGCTCCGGAGGGACAGGGACCTGAAGGTTGCAGCCGAGGGCGTGTCCGCCTGGCTCGCTGTGGAGGTCGGGCAGCGCCAAGAAGAGGTCCGGCACCTGGAGGCCGAGCTGACCTGGCAGCACGATGAGGTGCACAAGCTTCGGGCGGATGTGAACGGTAAGTCTTCGGTTTCCCTTGTTGTCTTTCTCCCTAGAATCCGTGGTAAGCCTTTTGACACGATCGGTACGTGACTTGGGCAGGTCTCGACGACAAGCTTGGGGCGGAGGTGGTGAAGAGTCATGGCCTGGAGAAGGAGCTCAGCGGGGTGAATGACACCCTCCAGAAGGAGAGCGATGAACACGACAACCTGCGCGTCGCCGTCCAGCTGGTCTGCAACGAGCTCGAGCTGGCCCCGGAGTAGGAGACAAACTCGCTCGCGGTTCATGCCACCCGGATCACGAACTGGGCACGTGATATGGCAAGGGGCGTGCTTCGCTTTGGCGTTCACTGATCGTTCGCTGATCGCTCGTTCTCATTATGACAACTTCGATCTGGCGATGATGAGCCAAGGCTTCGCGTCCGTCTATACCGACGCCGAGCTGGACGACATCGAGGAGGAGGTGGCCGCCGTAGCGCATGACCTTTCTACCAAGCTAGAAGATGAAATCATCCCTCTGAGGTGTTAGTTTAGTCAGATAGGTCAGGCAGCACATTTGTAACAAGCGGACAAGTTCCATCCCTTTTGTTTCGTTTAAACAAGTTTGTTCTTTTGTTTCGGTTTGAACAAATTTGTTCTTTCTCCCTTTTATGTGTAAAAAGGGGTTAATGCGTTCTGACCCTTCTTGCTGTTAAGACCGTAGAGCACGAGGTGTGGGCAAGAAACTCTGATCACGCTGGTAAGCAAGAATGTCGTAGCCGCTGGGGCATAGGTTTCTTGTAGTCCGACTAGTTTTACTCATCGTTCGTTTCCGCAAACCTTGCCTCTTGGTTTTTTAACGTGAGAAAGGGTCGGGCACGACGACTATTTTAGAAAGGATATATATACCCTTATCAGCCCCCGAGTGAGGCCCAACCCTTGCCATTGCCATGGTCAGGTTTCACTAAAGATCGAGGAGACGATAGCGACACTGGTAAGAGAAAACGTTTTTTTTGTTTCAGAAATGTTATTCTTAGTTTTTGTACGTACCCCTCCCTAGGATCTGTGCCATCGTCCTGCGATCGTGTATTCGGTCTCCTTGCGAGTCCAACTTCCCTCGAGCCCCCGCATGTTGCAGGGGTCTGATCGAGGGTCGGCTCGTCTTTGTAATAGTCATCCCTCAAGCGTTTTTCTCGATAAAATGGAGGGGCTGAGCCATGCCATGTTTTTCCTCGATTGACGAAATGGGGTGCTCGGTGAGCTGTTAACCGTCTAGTTCGGGTGGGGCCCCTGGCTTCCTGTTCGTGGGGGTCTAGCATGGGCCACTTGGTGACCGACTCTAGATTCTCAGTGGCCAATCCATATAGTTCTCAGGTCCTGTTCAACCAGTCCCAAGGGCTCATTGCCTTTCTTCGAGGAAAAACCATGGACTGGGAACCAACTACGACTCAAACGTGGGTCAGGATGGCCGCGGCGCTCGTGCGCCCGGGTACTGGCCGCTAGTGGGCCCATCCCTTTCCACCCCTCACTCTAAGGGCACCCTGGAGCGGCTGTGAACCCATCGGAGGGCCAGCCTTCAAAATCTTAGGCCTGAATGGGCTGTAGGAGCATTTTTAGCTCCGTATCCCACCTTACATGTGATGGTTCTCGCTCCTGTCTACACTGACGCCTGAGCCGAACGACATCGAGAAGGAGGTGGCCCCTTTGGCACAGGACTTACCTGCTGAGATAGAGGATGAGATCGTCCCCAAGAAATTAGTTAGGTAGATAAGCCAGGCGATGAACTTATGATAAGTGGACTAAGCTCTTAAATTTCGTTATGGCGAAATAGATTTTTAGCTCTTCTCCCCTTTTTATATAAAAAGGTTAATGCGTTCCGACCCTTTCCGTCGTTAAGGCTGTAAACTCAGGGGTGCAGGTGAAAAAACTCTGATCATGCTAGTGAGCAAAAACGTCGTAGCCACTAGGGCGTAGGTTTCTTGCAGTCCAACCAGTTTTACTCAGCGTTCGTTTCCACAACCCTTGCTTCTAAGATCTTAACATGAGAAAGGGTTGGGCACAGAGAATGTCTACTGGATAGATATGCTCTTTAATGCATTCTGACTCTTTCCATAGTTAAGGTTAAAAAGCTCGGGGTGTGGGCAAAAAACTCTGATCACACTGGTGGGCAAAAACACTGTAGCCGCTAGGATGTAGGTTTCTTGCGGTCCGACCAGTTTTACTCAACGTTCGTTTCCGCAACCCTTGCATCTAGATCTTAATGTGAGAAAGGGTTAGGCATAGAGAATGTCTACCGGATAGATATGCTCTTATCAGTCCCCGAGTGAGGCACAACCCCTTGTCGTTGCTGGGTCGGGTGTCACTAAAGATCAAGGAGTTGATAGCAAAACCGATAAGAGAAAGCATGCGTAAATTAAGGGTAAAAGGGACATAGTTGTTCGATGTTCTAGGCATTGACGAACACTTCACCATCGATGGTCCTGGGCCCCTTGCCGTTGCTGGGGTCGGGTGTCACTAAAGATCAAGGAGTTGATAGCGAAACCGATAAGAGAAAGCGTGTGGATTAAGGGTAAAAGTGATGTAGCTGTTTGATGTTCCAGGCGTTGATGAAGACTTCGCCGTCGATGGTCCTGAGCTTATAGGTGCCTAGCCGGAGCACCTCCGCAATGACGTACGGTCCCTCCCATGGAGGAGATAGCTTGTGGTGGTTCTTGTTGCTCTGGATGAGGCGGAGCACCAGGTCTCCGACGTTGAAGGCCCGACCCCTACACTCGACGGCTATGGTACTAGCGCAATGCTTGCTGGTTCTTGGCCGAGCGGAGGAGGGCAATGTCACTGCGCTTCATCTAGCTAGTCCATGGCATCCTCAAGGGATGCCTCGGCTCCCTATTCATCATACGCCCTGACCCTCGGTGCTCCATAGTCGAGGTCGGTCGGGAGGATAGCCTCGGAACCGTAGACCATTAAGAATGGCGTGTAGCCGGTGGCCTGGCTAGGGGTCGTCCTCAGGCTCTAGAGCACCGCAGGAAGCTCCACGACCCATCGTCTACCAAACTTGTTCAACTGGTTGAAGATCCTAGGCTTGAGGTCTTGTAGGATCATGCCATTCGTGCGCTCGACTTGCCTGTTCGTGTGGGGGTGTGCCACAGTGGACCAATCGACGTGGATGTGGTATGCATCACAAAATTAGAGGAACTTTGTCCTAGCGAACTGCGTGTCGTTATCCATGATAATGGAGTTCGGGACTCCAAAGTGATGGACGATGTCAAGGAAGAACAACATGGCTTGCTCGGAGTTGATTGCGGAGATTGGTGGAGCCTCTATCCACTTTGTAAACTTGTCTACGGTGACAAGCAAGTGCGTATAGCCCCCGGGTGCCCTCTTGAGAGGTCCTGACCAGATCGAGCCCCTAGACCGCAAACAGCCACATGATGGGGATTGTTTAGAGTGCTTGGGCCTGGCAGGTGGGTCTACCGAGCATAGTATTGACACCCTTCACACGTGCGCACAATCTGTTCAGCGTCGGCTACTGCGATCGGCTAGTAGAAGCCTTGTTGGAACATGTTTCTGACTAGGGTCCTAGGTGCATCATGGTGCCCACAAACCCCACCGTGGATATCACTCAGCAACTGCTTCCCTTGTTCGATGGGGATGTAGGGCTGTAGGATCCTGGTGTGGCTTCGCCTGTAGAGCTCGAGCCTCTGTTTTGTCTGTCGGCAGTGCCTCACGGAGGAGGTAGTCGAGGTAAGGCATCCTCCAGTTGGCTAGAGGGTCGGGCTCTGTCACTAGATCCTTGTCAAGCTCCATGACTTCGGGGTCGGATGGAGCCGTCGGCTAGTTAGCTCTTGAGCCCAAGGCAGGTGGCCCGTCACTAGCATGTTTTGGCTCCTTGTAGCGGACTGGGGGCTTGTACTGATCGCTGGTGAAGACGCCCATCGGCACTAGGCTCTTGACCGGACGTCGTTTTCACCAGCGCATTGGCCGCCTCATTGAGACGCCTCGGGATGTGATTGAGCTCGAGACCGTCGAACTTGTCCTCCAACTGGTAGACTTCTTGGCAATACACAGTCATCTTGGCATTGTGGCAGCTTGATTCCTTCATGACTTGGTCGATGACCAACTGGGAGTCAGCCCCGGACATCAAGTCAGTCGGATACCTAACTCGATGGCGATGTGTAGGCCATTGATGAGTGCCTCATACTCGACCACATTGTTAGAGGAGGGGAAGTGGATGCGAACCATGTACCTTATGTGTACCTCGAGGGGTGAAACAAAGACCAGCCCCGCGCCGATGCCTTTCTTCATCAGTGATCCATCGAAGTACATCGTCCAGTACTCTTGGTTAATGACTGCTGGCGATATTTGGATCTTGGTCCACTCTGCAACGAAATCAGCCAACACTTGGGACTTGATGGCCGTCCAAGGGGCATATGAAATGCCTTGACCCATTAGCTCGAGTGCCCACTTCACGATTCTTCTTGTGGCATCCCGATTTTGGACGACCTCGCTGAGAGGGAAGGACGTCACGACTGTCACCGGATGCGACTCGAAGTAGTGAAGCAACTTCCTCTTGGCGATAAGGACAGCGTATAGGAGTTTCTGAATTTGGGGGTAGCGAGTCTTGGAATCGGACAAGACCTCGCTAATGAAGTACATGGGATGCTGCACTTTGAGGGCGTGTCCCTCTTCTTCTCGCTCTACTACTAGGGCGGCACTTGACCACTTGCGTGGTGGCCGTAACATAGAGGAGAAGCAGTTACCCATTGGTCGAGGGGACCAGGATCGGGGCCTTCGTCAGGAGCTGCTTGACCTTGTCAAGTACCTCTTGGGCCTCGGGCGTCCATTCGAAATGGTCGTCCTTCTTCAGGAGCCGATAGAGGGGGAGACCTCGTTTGCCGAGGAGTGGGAAAAAGCGGCTAAGCGCGGTGAGGCACCCTGTAACTTGCTGTACCCCCTTTATTTTCTGAATCGGACCCATCCTCAGTGATGGCCGAGATCTTCTCTGGTTTGGCTTTGATGCCACGCTCGGAGAAAATAAAACCCAGCAGCATACCCCTTGGGACCCCGAAAATGCACTTTTTAGGGTTGAGTTTGAGAGTTTGATGCCGTTTGCTCAGAGTTTCACGAAGGTCTGCTCTAGGTTAGCTACAACCTGGTCAGCCCATTTAACTTGACCACGATGTCATCCACATAGGCCTCAACTGGTCTACCCGATGAGATCCCCGAAACACTTAAGCATGCAGCGTTGGTACGTAGCCCCTACGTTCTTTCAGGCTAAATGGCATTGTGACTGTAGCAGAACAATCCGAATGGGGTGATGAAAGATGTCGCGAGCTGGTCGAACTCTTTCATCGCGATTTGATGGTACCCGGAGTACTCATCAAGGAAGCAAAGGGTTTCGCACCCTAAGGTCGAAGTCGACTACTTGGTCTATGCGTGGCAAAGGAAATGGGATCCTTTCGGCATGCTTTGTTGAGACCTGTGTAGTCAACACACATTCTCCATTTCCCACTCTTTTTTCATACAAGAATGGGATTGGCTAACCACTCAGGGTGGTATACTTCCTTGATGAAACTGGCTGCCAAAAGCTTCACAATCTCCTCACCGATGGCCCTACGTTTCTCCTCGTTGAAGCGATGCAGGCGCTGCTTCATCGGCTTGGAGCCTGGCCTGATCTTTAAGGCATGCTTGGCGAGGAACCTGGCCTGATCTTTAAGGAATGCCTAGCATGTCTGAGGGTCTCCTGTGCAAAGATGTCTCTATTGGTGTAGAGGAAGTCGGTGAGCGCGCTTTCCTATTTGGAGGAAAGAGTGGTGCCGATGCGCACCACTTTGCCCTCAGAGCCGCTGGGGTCTATGAGGACCTCCTTGGTGCCCTCTATAGGCTTGAAAGACCTGGTCGACCATTTGGGGTCGAGCGCTCCTTCGACTGACCTCCTCCTTGATGGTCACAAGCTTTTTGGAGGCGACAATTGCCACGGCGTGTTCGCTGTACTCAACCTCGCACTCGTAGGCACACTCGAAGGAGGTGCGATGGTGATGACCCCGCATGGACCTAGCATCTTCAACTTCAGAGAGGTGTAGTTGGGGATAGGCCATGAACTTCAGTGTAGCATGGACATCCTAGGATGGCATGGTAGGTCCCGTGGAACCTGACCACCTCAAATGTAAGGGTCTCCATCCTATAATTGGTTGGATTCCTGAAGGTGATGGGCAGATCGATCTGCCCAAGTGGTAGGGCCTACTTTCCAGGCACGATGCTATGGAAAGGTGCCCCGGTCGGTCAGGATGCGCGATCGGTCGATGCCCATGGTGTCGAGCATTTCAGCGTATATGATGTTAAGGCCGCTGTCTTCATCCATCAGCACCTTGGTGATCCGCTTCATGCCGATGATTGGGTCAACCACGAGCGGGTATCTTCCTGGCTTGCGGGACGCTTTCTGAGTGGTCGGTCGGATCAAAGGTTATGGCAGGACTCCGACCATCAGAGGAAGGAAGGCATGGCCAGCTCAGCCGTATAGACCTCACGGCATGCAAGCTTCTGGCGGCACTTGGAGTTGTAGGCCGCCGGCCCTCCAAAGATCATGAGGTAGCCATCTAGCGTTAGAAATCCACCAGTCCTTCTCCTTGGCATCGTCTATGGCTAGCTTGAGCTCCTTCCTATGCTCCCTCTTATTGGAGCCTCCGGACAAGAACTGCTTCATGAGGACGTAGTCCTTATATAGGTGCTTGATAGGGAAAACATAGGTTCAGGCATGGCCCTTCGAGCAGCTTCTTGAAGTGGTCTAGGGGTACCCTTCGTGGGCTTCCGACCCTCCTTGCGGTCGGTAGTGGCCATGAGCGAGCCCTCGCGCTACTGCTTGTTCTTCTTCTTGTTGGGGCGGTTGGAGGCGCCTTCACCGGTGTCCTCGTCCCGCTTTGCCTTACCCTTGGGGCGGTTGAAAATCGCCCTGACCGCCTCCTCACCCAAGGCGTGGCTGGTGGCGATGTCGAGGAGCTCCTTGGTGGTTCGTGGGCCCTTATGTCCCAGCTTGTGAACCAGGGACTTGCAGGTGGTCCCGAATAGGAAAGCTCCTATGATGTCGGCATTGGCGACATCGGGCAGCTTATTGCACTGTCGGGAGAAGCGCCGAATGTACCCATGAAGAGTTTCCTCGGACTTCTATCGATAGTTTTATAAATCCCATGGGTTCCTAGTACACATGTATGTGCCCTAGAACTTTCCCACGAAGATCTCTTTTAGGTCCACCTAGCTTTGGATTCGATTGGACAGAAGGTGTTCCAACCACGTTCGCACCAAATCAGCTAGGAATAGTGGAAGGTTACGGATATGAAATTGTCACTATCTGCTCCACCGGCTTGGCAAGCAAGCCGATAATCCTCAAGCCATAGCCCGGGGTTTGTCTCCCCAGAGTATTTCAGGATGTTGGTTGGCGGTCAGTACCGCGATGGGAAGACGGTGTTGAGGATGTGTTGGCCAAAGGCCTAAGGTCCCGGCAAGTCGGGGCTCAGGCTTCAGTCCTTGCCGCTGTCGTAGTGTCCGCCACTGACGAGGGTGGTAGCCATGGCTAGCCTCCTCCCTCTCATCACCGTGGGCATGCCTGCGGGCATCGAGGGTGTTGCATGTGTCACGGTGGTGGCTGAGACGTTCATGCACTGGGGCCGCGGCGTGCGGCCTGCCATCTCGCTGCACCTGGTGGACTAACACATCCCTATCGGGTCGCTCTGAGGGTGCGCGCTGGCTGGCGTCGAGCTCGTGTCGTCAGGACAGTGAGCTGTCGGCCTGCTGCGCCGCTGCACGCTCAAGTAGCGTGCGAATCTCGTGATGGGCCTGACGATCCTCGAGTGTCGTGGGCTCCGAAAGCCCTCGGAGCAAGGCTGCCGTGACAGCGATGTTCTAGCTTGCTCAGGTGAAGTGTGGGAGGGCTTTGTCATCCTCGATGATCCACCAGTTCATGTCGCAGGGCCACGACTGCATGCACGCCCACCGTCTCCATGGCGCTCGATCTCTCGCTCGAGCTCCGCGTGTTCCTACTCGAGCTGGAGTCATGCTTCTTCGAGCTCTTGGTGCTGTGCCCTTAGCTGCTCTACCCACTAGGTGAGGTGGGGACCCCTGCATCCCCCTCGACGTCAGTCGTCGAGATCGTCTGTTGGGGTAGCGCCTCCCTCGCGGATGCTTTTGATGTATCCCTTGAGGGTACCTGCCATGAAACATTCTCGCGAGGGGTGATGGCTCCCCTGCTGGAGTCAGAGTCGGAGGGCGACTCTGATTCTCCCGTGAGAAGGCCATGGAAAAATTCCACGATGTATTTGGTCATCCCCATGAACTCGTCGTTCGTAGGGGATGGGGGCGTGCGCTGCACCACAAGGTGGCCAACGGTCTCTACGGCGTTGCGCAGACCAAACGGGGGTGCCAAGTTAGGTGTTGGATAGTGGATGCACCAATCATATGGCCGGAGAGAAGGACATGTTCATGTCATTCCAACCAAGTCATGATCAAAGTGGAAATATTGTGTTTGGTGACAATGGAAAAGGAGAAGTTCTCGGATTGGGTAAAATTGCTATATCAAATGATAATTCCATTTCAAATGTTTACTTGCGAATTCGTTGAGATACAATTTGTTGTCCGTCCCACAACTTTGTGAGATGGGTTACAATTGTCTCTTTACGGATAAGGGTGTGGAAGTCTATAGAAGGGAGGATTCCTCTATTGCATTTACGGGTCATTTAAAAGGGAAACTCTATCTAGTTGATTTCACATCAAATAGAGTAAATCCCGAGACTTGTTTAATGGCAAAATCTAGCATGGGTTGGTTATGGCATCGCCGACTTGCCCATGTTGGGATGAGGAACTTGGCCAAACTTCAAAAAGGCGAACACATCCTTGGACTAACAAATGTTTCGTTTGAGAAAGATAGGATTTGTAGCGCATGCCAAGCGTGAAAACAAGTTGGAGCTAAACATCCCGTCAAAAATGTTGTGAGAACCGAAAGGCCATTGGAGTTGCTTCACATGGACATATTTGTACCCGTCGCTTATATAAGCATTGGTGGTAACAAATATGGTTTCGTAATTGTTGATGATTATTCTTGTTTCACTTGGGTATTCTTTTTGTATGAAAGTGAAGTCCAAGGTATCTTCAAGAAGTTTGCAAGAAGAGCCCAAAATGAGTTTGATGTCAAAATCAAGAGAGTTAGAAGTGATAATGGGACGGAGTTCAAGAATACCAACATTGAAGAGTTTCTTGATGAAGAAGGAATCAAGCATGAGTTTTCGGTTCCATACACTCCACAACAAAATGGTGTTGTGGAGAGGAAGAACCGAACGCTCATAAAAGCCGCAAGAGCAATGTTGGATGAGTACAAGACTCCAACCAACTATTGAGCGGAAGCAGTCAACACGGCATGCCATGCCATCAACCGCTTATATCTTCACAAGAAAAGAGAAAAGACCGCCTACGAACTTCTAACCGGTAAAAAGCCCAAGACGCACTACTTTAGAGTTTTTGGATCCAAGTGTTTCATACTTAACAAGAAATCCAAAAGCTCTAAGTTTGAACCAAAGGTTGATGAATGTTTCATGCTTGGTTAAGGTACTAGCGAACATGGATATCGTGTTTTCAATAAAACCACCGGTTTGATTGAAATCGCGGTAGACGTGAGTTTTGATGAAACCGACGACTCTCAAAAGGAGCAAGTCATTGTTGAGATTGTAGGTAATGAAGAAGCTCCACACAAAGCAATCAAGAAGCTTGCCATCGGTGAAGTAAAGCTCGTCAAAGACGAAGACGAAGACCATGTTGTGCATGATGATCTTGATCCAACCATTCATCATGTTTCATCCAATGAACATGGTGAAGCTTCTGCAACAAGAAATAATCAAGATGGGAGATCAAATGAAGCACAAGGTCATTCTCATGAAGATGGTGTCAACAATGAGCAAGCTCAACCTCAACTCAACAATGAAGAAAGAAGTGAAGTCAACCCTCCACAAGCTCATGGTTGTGATCCTCCAATCGATCATGACCATGATGACGACGATGAGGGCCCCATCCAAAGATCAACTCAAGTGCCACATCCTAGAGTGCATCAATCCATTTAACGGGATCATCCCGTTGATAACATATTGGGGAGCATTCGACGAGGGGTAACTACATGTTCCTGTTTAGCAAGTTTTTGTGAACATTACTCGTTTGTTTCTCCTTTGGAACCTCGTAGGGTGGAAGGGGCACTTGATGATCCGGATTGGATGATAGCCATGCAAGAGGAGTTGAACAACTTCACTCAGAATGAAGTCTGGTCCTTGGTGGAAAGGCCCAAGCAAAATGTGATTGGAAACAAGTGGGTCTTCCGCAACAAGCAAGATGAGCATGGCGTGGTAATAAGGAACAAGGCAAGGTTGGTGGCTCAAGGATTCACTCAAATTGAAGGCTTGGATTTTGGGGAGACCTATGCACCGGTGACTACTGTGAAATGGCTAGTTCTAGGGGATTTCAATCTCATTAGAAGACATGACAACAGAAACAAGCCTGGGAAAACATTGCTGACATGTTTTTATTCAATGAAGTGATCAGTCATTTGGGCTGGACTGAAATTCCTCTGCAGGGCAGGAAATTCACTTGGTCAAATATGCAGCCATCTCCCCTCCTTGAGAAGATTGATTGGGTGTTCACTTCTGAGTGCTGGAATTTGTCTTTTCGCAATACAAATTTGAGGGCCTTGGATATGGCTCCTTCTGATCATACTCCTTGTGTGGTCACCATTGCCACAAATATTCCCAAAAGCAGAATTTTCAGGTTTGAAAACTACTGCTCCTGGATGAGCAATTTCCTGTTATTTTGACTGAATGTTGGGCTGATACAAATCATCACACTGATTGTGCAAAAGCTCTCACTGCAAAGTTTAAAGCTCTAAGAAAAAAGTTGAAAGACTGGCAGGCTTCAAAAATAGGTCTGAAAACCATAATTGCCAATACCAAAACAATTCTACAATTCTTGGAGGTGCTGGGGGAATTCAGAGATCTCAGTGTTGAAGAATGGAATTTCAAGGAGCTTTTGAAGGAGCACTTGATTTCTATCCTTAAAAAGCAAAGAATTTATTGGAAGCAGAGGGGCACTATTAATTGGGTAAAACTTGGGGATGCTGGCACCAGTTTTTTCCATGCAAATGCTACCATTAGACACAGAGGTTTGTGGACATACTGAAAAGGAGCAAGTTTTGTGGGATGATTTCAAACTCAAACTTGGAACTTCTGAATTCTCAGGTTTCTGTGTAGATCCTAATTTCTTCATCCAAAGGGTTGATGATCTCAGTTTCTTGGAAGGGCCCTTTTGTCATGCAGAGATTGACAACATCATCAAGGCCTTGCCATATGAAAAGTCTCTAGGCCCAGATGGGTTTAATAATGAGTTCCTAAAAAAATCCTAGCCAATCATCAGGCAGGACTTTATGACTTATGTGATGCATTTCACAATAATGTTGCCTGCCTAAGAAGTATAAACTCATCCTATATCACTTCAATTCCCAAGGTTGAAGGGGCAAGATCTGTCAATGAATTTAGGCCCATCTCTCTGCTTAACTCTTCTGTCAAGCTGGTCACCAAGTTGCTTGCTAATAGATTACAACCTGTCATAACAACTCTAGTTAACAAAAATCAGTATGGTTTTATAAAGAGAAGAACAATCTAAGATTGTCTGGCCTGAGCTTTTGCGTATTTACACCTTTGTCATCATTCAAAAAAGGAGATTGTAATTATCAAGCTTGATTTTGAGAAAGCGTTTGATAAGCACCAGGCCATGTTAACCTTGATGGAAGCAAAAGGGTTTGGACAGAAGTGGTTAGACTGGATGAAAGCCATCATGTCTTCAGGAACCTCTGCAGTACTTTTAAATGGAGTACCTGGAAAAAACATTTCATTGCAAGAGGGGTGTCAGGCAAGGGGATCCCCTATCTCCTCTTCTCTTTGTCCTTGCAGCAGATGTTCTTCAGTCAATGATTAATAAGGCAAAGGACATGGGGCTTCTATACTTACCAATTCTAACATCATCCACATCTGACTTCCCTGTAATTCAGTATGCAGATAATAAACTGATCATTGTGGAGGGAGACACCAGACAATTATTCTTCCTCAAAGCTCCGCTGAACAATTTCTCCCTCTCCACTGGTCTCAAGGTAAACTTTAGCAAGTCGATGATGGTCCCAATAAATGTATCAGATGAAAGGTTGGAAGTGCTAGCAAGAACATTTGGTTGCTCCATGGGAAGCTTACCTTTCACTTACCTTGGGTTACCTCTGAGTATTGCCAGGCCTATAGCTCATGACTTCCTGCCAATGGTGAATAAATGTGAAAGAAGACTGTCTGGGCTTTCCTCATTTCTGAATCAGGCTGGTAGATTGTAGATGACAAATGCTGTTTTTTCTGCCTTACCAACCTTTTTCATGTGCTCCCTTGCTCTTCCCAAGGAGGTCATCAAACAAATTGACAAATACAGGAAACATTGCCTCTGGAGAGGATCTGATGTCAATGCAAAGAAGCCCCCAAAAGCATCTTGGCAAATGGTATGTGTACCAAAGGATGAAGGTGGATTGTGTATTATTGATATTGAGAAACAAAACAAAGCCCTGCTTGCCAAGAATTTACACAAGTTCTTTAATAAGGAGGATTTGCCCTCGGTAAAGCTTATCTGGAAAAAATACTACAGAAGTGGGAAGCTTCCAAGTCACATCAGAAAGGGGTCCTTCTGGTGGAGAGACACCCTCAAATTGTTGCCTGATCTCAAGACTATTGCCAGACCACAGGTGAGAAGTGGAGAAAGCTCTGTTTTCTAGCATGACAGATGGGACAATCAATCCCTTGCAACAGTTGCCCCTGAGCTCTTCTCCTTTGCCAAAAATAAGCAGATTTCAGTTTGTAAGGCTTTCAACGAAGCAGATTTTACAGAACTTTTTCAGCTACCTCTGTCACAGCAGGCTTTCCTTCAAATGCAAGAGGTTCAGCAGAAAATACATCTCCATCCCCTCAGCTAAGGGAATGATAGATGGATATATTCTTGGGGATCCAATATTTTTGCATCTGCCAAAGTTTACAGAATCCTAGTTGGCCATGCAAACGTTCACATCATTTTAAATGGCTGTGGAAGAGCCAGTGTCAGCCCAAACATAAAGTGTTCTTTTGGCTTTTGATCAAGGATAGACTAAGTACCAGAAACATTCTAAGAAGAAGAAACATGCATCCAGACTCTTATAATTGTGCATTGTGCAATATGCTAGTGGAGGAATCTGCCTTTCACCTCTTCCTGGATTGCTCTGTTGCAAGGATGTGCTGGGATATTCTGAACGTTGACATACCCTTAAATGATGACTTCCCAGATTTAGCTGTTGAGCTAAAAGCACAGTTAAACACCCAGTTCTTCATGGAGGCAATCATACTTTTGTGTTGGATCATTTGGACAGCAAGAAATGAGCTCATATTTAAGGGAAACAGCCTGAATTTGGTAGGCTGTCAAAGGATTCTTTTCAGTGAGTTGAATCTTCTGAAGCACAGGATAAAGGCAAATCAACAAGAACAATTTTCCTCATGGATTCAGAATCTAGAATAAGCTGTTGGTTGATCTTTATTTTCTTTCTCTTTTTTTGTCTCCTGATTTAGCTGTTTTCTTCCTTCCCCCACTTTGTTCAATTCTGCTTGTACTGAACTCTTTGTTTGCTTCCCTTTTTTTAAAAAATAAATTCCTGTAGGGGCCTTGGCCCCTCCAGTTTTGTCAAAAAAAAAAAAACTCGCTTCTTCTCCCTCTTCGTTAAAACATTACCAAGTGATAAAAAATGCGCTTACGTGGCACAACATTAAATGCAAATGAAATTATCATGAAACTTTCACTGAGATTGATCTTGGTTTTATATCCCGGTCTTCAAGATTGTCATGTGTTTAGAAACCGTGTCGACAAGTTTCGTCCCCTAAAACTTATTTTGATTATATAAAACTTTTATCATCTTTCTTCGTCTATACTATATATATCAATTTAATTATTCAATCTCATAAAACTTCTATGAACCAATAGACTGTGACTGCCCTTATAGCCGTGTACCGATAACCGATTAGCCGTGTACACATCGATCACATGTAGGGGAGCAGTAAAGTTTGAAACGTCGCACAATGGAAAATAAAGTAGATTGCATGCAAGCTCCCCCCCCCCCCCCCCCCCCTCTCTCTCCCCGAGGAATGATTGAGCAGTCCATTTCCCTTCATCCTTCGAGTCTGTTGGACTATCGAGGACAAGCAGCAACCAAACACAACATGCGCGCGCGCACAGAGCTAGCTAGTACATGAGGGTGGAATCAAACAGCATGTTCAGCGGGTGTTGATACGGGTCCCGTTCGCTGGTCTGAAACTGGCTGAAAAACACTGTTTCGGCTGAATTGTTGTGAGAGAAAAACACTGTTCCGGCTGAAAAAAGAAGCCGAACAAGCCATTTTTAAGACTAAGCGAACGCAGCCACGATCGTATATGATCGTGAATTATTACTGCTGGCTGGTTTGGTGTGAGAGAAAAATACTGTTCTGACAAGCCGAATAGGCTGAAAGTCTCGAGCATTAGCGGCCTGTTCGGCTGGTGCTGATACGATCGTGGAATTATTACTGCTGGCTAGTTTGGCGTAAGAGAAAAATACTGTTCCTGACAAGCCGTTTACGACCAAACGCACACGGCCCCAAACACATTGCTACAAATGGCAATGGTGATATATATATACGTACTGCATACTCCTACACAGCGAGCGAGCGAAGACGATTTCGAACGATTAAAGCGATCGGACAGATAAAACAAGACACTAGCTAGCTGTATATGTCCGGCAGCCTAGAATAGAGGGGCAAATAACAAAGGCTGATCGAAGCAGTAAATAAAAATAAACAGCCCATCTTAGGTAGGAGTACCTATCTAGAACTAGAAGGCCTTAGTGGCAGTGGCGGCGGAGCTTGAAATCTCAGGGCGCCTCCAATGGTAGTCGAAGTCGCCGGCTTAATTCCAAATTTATCCAACATGGCAGAGAGGGAGGACAAAAAAAAAAAAAAAAAAACCCTTCTCACTAGCGATCAACAAAGCACTAGTCTGGCTCAACTAATCTCATGTAAACGCATGTTCGCTAAATCAAAATAGAAAAAAGACAATTACTTATTAAACATGTAGTTGAGTGCTCCGCCGTTGTTCCTTCGTATCTTGACCGAGTCCAAGAAACACCGCCAGTTCCGCGTTTCTAGGACTTGTACCGCGAGCAGAGGAATGCTTTATAGGATACAAGTCCAAGAAACGTTTCTTTTTGTTTATTTATCTTGTCCCCTTATGTTTCTGTTGTTTATTTTATCTTGCCTCACGTATGCTGGCGATTTGGATCGACCACTGCGGACGCCCTTAGTAGAGGCCAACGATGAAGAAGCCAAACCAAATGTAGCAATTTAAAGGTTTATTCACCGATTGACAAAATGTTTTACAATCACTATTTTCTTGACAAATTACTCAAATACAGGGTACAAGCTAGGCCCCACTGTGTGCCGCTGCAAGAGGAAATACGTACGGTGTGACTGAATATACCAGCGTGTCCAACTGAATGCGCGCATGAATGGTTGATGGTTGCCGGATGATCCATGCATCATGATAAAGCCTAGGTTCCTTTCTTTTATCAACGATCGTACTTTTATTTTAGTTTCTCTGTTTATCTCGTGGTAATTTTTAGGCCTTAAAAATGAGTATAGAGCTTTTTTTCTTTTGCAAAATCTTAAAATACTCTTTCCCTCTTTTGAATAAATCAACTTCTAGAGTGACATCAAATTATTGTATAGAACTAGGATCAGTTCTATACATTACCTACCATCTACCAAGATGCTATGAGATTCATATTATAGAACTAGGATCAGTTCTATACATTACCTACCAAGGTGCTATGAGATTCATGGGTCCTGTTCGCTTCTCTTATAATCCGTACATTTTAACTTGTTTTTTCAGCCAGAACAGTGTTTTTCTCTCACAACAAATCATCCGGAACAGTGTTTCGGCTTGTTTTTTCAGCGAAGCGAACGGAGCCATGCATATTCAATAGTAGTATAGCACCATGTCACCACTGGCAGAGTAGAGCAGAGGAATGCTTTATAGGATACGGCAAAACTATCCGGTGTTCAATTCATGATCATCTCCTTACAGCAATGGCAAATTAAAGCAGGCACAGTGCTACCACCACACTTGCAAATGAAAGTAAGTCATTCCACTTTGGTTCCAGAAGAATTGAAGTGAGTCTTAAAATTAGCTCAGTGCCTGCCAGAGGTTGCTAGGAACCAATAAGTACCCTCGTCAAGCTTTTTTGTCTGCATAAGGGCAAGGTACATCTTGCTTTATTTTAGCTACTATAAAAAAGAAAGCGTCATTCATCAATCTAAAAAAATGAAGTTTAATTAAGGTGCCCAAGAATTAATGGAAACTCCCCCTGTTACTAAATCTAGCGCCATGCCAATCTTTTGAACCAACTTTGAGTCTGACGATCATGACAAAAACAGTAGGGTTAACATCCGGAGATCCGGACTCCTGAATGGTTTGCTGATTACTGAAGGGCTTGTGGAGGTATCTAATTTCTGCTAGACACTCGTTTGCAGCAGCCTGCTTTAGTGTTCTTCTCTGAATATTGTTCCTTTTTAAGGTCGTAGACGTGCGTTGTTCTTCTGATCATTTGGCCTTGAACTTCAGTGTACTTTGATTATTACACTGCTGAAACATTAGAGCCATTTGTGTTAAATTTGGTTGCCAAAAGTTTAATCACTGGTGACCAGCAACTCCGGGTAACATATTGCACTTGCAAAAGCTAAAGAGACATGTGGTTCAAGACCTGAGATATGTAGGAGATGCAGAAACAAGGGGCACCGTACATTTGCCAGACAGCCAGGGTGAACCAAACTGTGGTTTTATTTTTGTAGTTACTTCACAATAGTAGTATTAATATTTGTAATAAAGTAGTATTAATATCTATGCCTTAGTTTATCATAAGGCTGATAAAGTAGAACAGGACCACAGAAAATGCCAAGAAGCCTTTCTTTCTTTCATCGGAGAAAGAGGCTTCTACTCGGGCAGCTCAAAACAACTTCTGGGAACCCTTCATATTTTGATGAAGGATGTGTGACAGTATGCCATTTAAGATGCATGTGCTTCAGATAACACTTCCAGCCAACATACCAATGGTCAACTTTCAAAAACTGTGATTATCGTCCTTGCGGGAGTACAATTTTCTGGAGCTAAAGGAAAGTTCAATCGGTTGGAAGAGTCAAATAGAAACCGTGCGTTGGAAACCACAAGCAGTACACGAGTGCTAAACAAAGATCGTAGTGCTAAACAAAGATCGTGTTCAAATGGTAAACATCTATAGGACGAACAATATATAGTCGAAGATCTATTTGGTCATTATTTCAACTGAGGTTACTCTGTTTGACTAGGAACTGTGACTGAATCGATTGCTCTGAATATTTCAGAGCAATCGATTCAGTCACAGTTATTCAGTCAAGTTATTTCCCTGCTATGGATAATATTCAGAGCAAATCAAACAACATGTAGCTTAAGTAGGAATTATCCATAGCAGGGACTGGTATTTGAAGTCAATCTCCTAGGAGACAAATGCTAATTCCATAATTACCTTGGCCCAGTAAAAGTCCGTCGCGTGACAGAAGCAATTGCACATCTGGCAGATTGTTTGAACACTCATACTAATTGCAGTCTAATCAAGAGATCCAGGCTCCAAAGAAGTACCTCCCTCTTCTAAATATATGGCCCAAATCTTGCACACCTAATTGTAATATGGTTCGTTGTTAGCATAAACGAGACAAAAAAGATCACTACTCATAAGAACAAAACTTTGATCAATGATCAGGACAGGCAGATGGCCATCTCCACCACAGTAATACATGGGAATATTCACATCTCATGTCAACTTCATTCGACATGTATATTCAACCACAGAAACAATGATCCTGGGGCCAGATTTACATAACAAGATGAAAATGCACGGCATTTTGAAGTAGGAAGACAATAGGTTGAGTACAACTAATACTTCTTTAATAGCAGCAGCATCTCGTGTTGTTATCTACATGTCATCAACTAGGATCGAAACTTTACTAGCAGTAACATCTCATATCATCCGAGTGTCATCAACTGGTAAAATGAAAATACAAGCGACAGCATTCCGTAGGATATTTCTTTTTCAAGAAACTACTATACGACTATCAGGTGGCCATGCCTTAGTAGAACCTCCCACGGCACTGTGAAGAACCACATCGACAAACTTTGCATTTCATTCTTCTATTCACACCTCGGAAACGATCTATTTCATAGTTATTATAGTCATAAGTCAGCTCCTGTAGTGGTGGAATCGTCTCTGCAGCAAAGAACATAATATGCGGCATCCTCTTGTCATCATGGTCCCGAAGAACATTTTGTGCTTGAAGATTAGGTGAATAGCTGTGGTTGATGAACCTTCCAATATTTCCATACTCAGATGCATCTATAGTGAAATGCACATTTTCCTTGGTCTGGGAGCAAGAGCTAGAGTTCAAACCTGAAACATTTGATAGCAACCCACTGCTAATATTCTCATCATCATAGTTAAGGCCTACATCAAACAAGTAACTGTTGTTCCTTCTCTTGTCAGCCTCCTTTTGATGCAGCAGCTCACCAATATACTCACATATGAAGCTGCCAGAAGGAATGGACCTTAGAGATCTTACGCCCCAACAAGTCTTGGTTGTCCTGAATACTTCCAGTGGTATTTTCATATCATGCTGACTGACCCTGTTATGGCATGAAGGAGGACATTTACAAGATGGACCGCACTCAAATATCACGGACTTCTCATTGAGAATTGCGCCATTTAAGTCAAATGGGATTTCCCCTCCATTCTTCACAGCACAGGCACAGCTCACAGAGTCTGAGCAACCATTGGTGCAGTCACAACCCTGATGTTTTTCTGTAAGCCTAAATGGATATCTAATTCTAGTGGTGTATTGGAAAGGTGCAGGTCGCACATCATCGACTGTATTAATGACACAAATGGGAGTTGCTTCCTTCCCTTGAGATATATCATTCATGCACAGGCCTGGACGGCTTTTGTAGCTCTTCAATCTTTTAGCTATGTTCATAGGAAGTTCTGGTTGCCCAGGAACCTTTTTTAACCTGTACTTAAACACCCTTGAACCTGGTTGACCATCCATCCAGAAATCCACCACTAAAGACAATCCATCATAAGTGTATCTTGAGACTAGTTTGGCCCCCAAATGACTGCCTCTCTCAGTATTCCGACACTTAAATCCATGAATCACTCTTACAGGAGTCTCTGTTTTGATGCAGTTCTTTAGTGCAAGGTTTCCACACTTAAGCTTTTGATCCTCGTCTTTCTTCTTACCAGCAGGCTTCCCACCAGAACCAGTGTATATCAGTTCACCTGAGCAACCCAATTCATCAGGATAACCTCCAGAAGCAACAATGCTTATTGCAATAAGCATGCCATTTCTATATGTGGTGGTGTCAATGCCTTTCCGGTAATGATGATGTAGACCAGCAATCGCAAGCTGAGATCTGTATAGAAACTCATCACCAACTTCAACTCCAGGAACTTGTCCCACAATAGGACCATGTTTGGTAAAACCTGGTAATTTCTTCTTCATTACTTCAGCAGCTAGAAAGTCAATTCTCATCTTCAATGAACGCTGCTCCATAATTTGTACTAGAGTCCGGCATACAAACTCAAACATCCTGCACAACATTTTAAATCTGCTCCTAGCATCTGCATTCCTGTGTCTATATTGTCCTTTGACACCTCACAGAGGGAAGACCCGATGAACTATTGAGATAAAGTTCAAGCTTTCTTTCACGAAACTTTATGTCCCTAAATATGTCATGAAATTTCAAGTTGGAAGCCACCTCATCATCCAGTTTGCCCTTACTACCCGATACAGATGTCGAGGCAATCTTCCTCTGTTGATGACCTAGGGCTTTTGGCTTCACCATCCTTGTGTGACCAAAGAAATCCCTAGTTGCAGCGGCCTTCTTTTTGTGTGTCATGGGGCACATGTCTGGAGACATGGGAGCTTGCATAACTCGATCCTTAGTGAGCTCAACAGAGTCCTGAATCCCATTTGTGGTTACCTGCCTTCCACATACAGTTTCCTTCTTGTCTCTGGAAAATGGTAAATGCTGAGTATCCAGTACAGATTTCTGAACCACTTTGGCTGGCTTGGCTGTGTTTTGATTTGTAAGCATGTCCTTACTTCTCAACACATTGCCTTCACCAGACACTCTTGCTGCAACATTAGAAGATGTCCTCCTGTTCATCCTACCACTTTCAAATACTATCTTACGCATCAGGGTTTTTTTGGAAGAATCCTTAGCCAAAGATGCAGCAACACTGTTGTATCTGTAGGAACTCCCACCATATTCGTTCATCACCTTGACATCTTTTGCTAGTGCCCATGTGTTCCTCCCAAAGTTCCCACTTACACCAGGGGAATCTCTTGCAGAAACATCCCTATAAGCTGCAGAATCAAGCAGAGCAGCATTGGAAGAAACCTGATATCCCCTAGACTCATTGGAGGGAACCTCTCCTTTCTCTAATTTGTCATCCTGTGCCTGTACTTCTCCAGCACGTCCATCAGCCAAAGAACTATGATCATCTATAGTCAACATCTCCTCTGGCACAACCGAACCTCCATGAGCACGCCCAGATTCCAATGGTCGATGCACCTTGCTACTGAATCCGCCATCCTTTCCACTGCTAGGTTGCGAGGTGCGTGTGGCAGATATGACATCTGGCTTTGGTGGCAATCGTGTGGCTGTCACCGGCACCTTCTTCCCCCACAGTTCTTCATTCCCTGCTCCCCTTCCCCTGTCCTGTGCACCAGATGATTTCACCATCCCAGCCTTTGGACCATAACGACCTGTATTCGCCATTGGAGCAGCACCATCCTTGGCATACGGCTTCTTCAGAACCCTCGAACCAGCAGCATTGGGGGGCACCGCTCTCGACAGCACACCAGCACCATCCTTGCGGGCCACGAGCGGACGAGCAACCTGCCGGCTTCTCGAATGCACCAGAACCTCTGTTCTCGCGTTCCCCTTCGTACCGTGTCCGCGAACCTGCGTCGGCGTCTGCACCAGCGAGCGGAGCAGGAGCAGCCGCGGTCCACCTGGAGGCGGGTGGTGGGAACTGCCCACTCCCGAAGACCGCCCTCCGCTTGGGCGGTGGGATGCTGCGCGGGCGGAGCAGTACGGGCGCTTGCTCCCCACACCACCACCACCTCGTCCGCCGCCGCCACTCTCCTCCCGCGATGGTGGCGCCGCCTCACCAACCGCGGCGACAGTCGCAGCATTCCGTCCCGCAGGGTCCGCGCTGGCACGCACCGCCACGCCGCCGCCGCGCCTCGTGTACCGCCCGCGCGCCTCCTCTCCCGCGTTCCCACGCCCTCCCGCGCCGCTGCTGCCGCCCTCGCCTCGACGACCATTATCGGCGGCGCCATGAGGAGGACGCTGAAGCGGAGGCGGCGGGCGAGGCGGAAAGACGCGGCGGTCGCCTGCGCGCTGGGTCCGCGCGCGGTGGACGTTGCCCCCGGTCCCCGGAGGCCGTGGCGCGTCGGGCATGACCTGGCACACAAGCACGAAACGAAAGCGCACGAGATCATCAATCGCCATTCACAGAGCAACACCACCGCAGAAAAGCCAGAGAAAAACGAAGGCGGAGGCGAGGCGCCACACGGAGGGAGGAATGAAGCACACACGGGCGGGCTCGCTCACCTCTGGGCCGTCGACCAACGGCGGCGTTGACGATGTGGATGGAGGAGGCGGAGAATGGAGGAGCGCGCAGCCGACGAGGGCACCAGGTTGAGGGAGGAGGGGCAAAGAGGCGGCTGGGATTTTGGGTTTTGGAGATGTTGGGGGCGATCCGGCGAAGCGACGCGTGGCTGAGAAGGAGGAGGAGCAGGTGGGGGCCGTGGGGACGTGGGGTCGTGGGGCCGGGCCCTGGCTCGCCCCACGAGGACTGGCGGACTGGGCGACGTGAGTGCGTGTGGGGCCCTGGCACACGGCGCGACCTGTCCGGCGTGCCGCTAGCGATTTGCGAGCCCGAGCCTCAGCCCCTCTTCTTGTCCCGAAAATCTAGCTCTAGGAGTATCTACTATGATTTATCATTTATATTTATCCGTTTTATTACCGTTGCCGCTGATAAATGAAACTAACGTCCCATAATGAACACGCCGTGCAAATAGTCAGAATAACCAAATCATTAGCGGCCACTAAATTGGCCGGGTCAATAAATCAGCCACAGAGGACGGTAAAAGCCGACGCTACTATAAATTCAAATAATTGATTTTAAAGATAAAATAATTACTTTTGGTTTACTCGTGTGTTGCATTTGCACTTTTACACGTCAATCCTGCGGCAGCAGCGGCCATGCATTATTAGAATAACAGCTCAAAATATCATACTACTAAAATAAGTACGGTATTTGCATTTGTCTAAGAGCAAGTGCATTGGTACCGTCTCTTTAGGCAAAGTTGAGAAGTGGGAGTTTACTCACGTGGCAAAGTGTGCTAGCGGGCCTGGAATGTTTTAAGCGTGGCTACGTTTGGCGTGTGCGGATGGAACACATTCCGTTCGTTTTGCTGAAAAGTGCGGATCGTAATACAAACGAACCGGAGGAATATATGAATGATAACTGTATCCCATGTAGTCATAACATCAAGATCCTAATACCGAGATGTAACATTTTAATCTCTACGGTGGATGAGCTTATTATTCTGGTGGATGAAAGGTAGGATGAGGAGCTCATTAGATCTTTGTTTTGATCTATTGATATTCATTGGTTCCTCCAGATTCCAATCTATAATGGGCGAGAGGATTTGGTCGCCCAGCATCACAACAGGAATGATTTATTGTCAATGAGATCGGCCTATCACTGTCAATGGAGCTATAAGTTTGGCACTAGTAACGGAGTGTTTGGTCAGTTTGGGTCCGGGTACTAAAATTTTAGAAGGTGTGTCGAGAAGATGTTATATGATGTGTTTAGATATTAATAAAAAAATAAATTACATAATCCGTTAGTACTTTACGAGACGAATTTTTAAGCCTAATTAATCCGTCGGTAGCACATATTTACTGTAGCAAAACATTGTCAAATCATAGACTAATTAGACTCAAAAGATTCGTCTCGCAATTTAATCGTAAACTATGTAATTAATTTCATAATTAATCTATATTTAATACTTTATGTATATGTCCAAATATTCGATAGTAAAACAACTCAAATTTATTGCAGATGGGGCATCTCACTCTGAATCGGCGTGGAGAAAGTTGTGGAAGCTCTCAATTCCAGGCAAGGTTAAAATATTGCATGGCGGGCCCTTCATGGGTGTATCCCGTGCCATGTGATCCTGGCGTACAAACACATCACAAATGTGGGGAGTTGCCCTATGTGCCAAACGGAAGTAAAAGACATTTTTGTTCTCGTGTAGCCGAGCAAGAGAGGTATGGAGCACCCTGGGTGTATGGAGCCATATAGAGAGACTCCGGAGGGTTGACAGATTGGGCTCAATTGTGATCCAGGAACTTATCTGGAATGGAGGATTGGCAAGGGACCTCACATGTTGCTGATATATTTGGTGGCAACGAAGGCAGTTAGTTCATGGGGAAGACATCCAAAATCCCCTAAGGTCGGCCATGTCAATAGCGTCAATTACAACAAATTATGCAGTTGCATCAAAGAAGGGGCATTGATCAATAATGGTTGGAAGAAGCCTTCAGAGGGTGTTCTAATGATTAACATAGGTGTTGCCTTCAAGGAGACCAGGGGATCGGGAAGTACAGGAGCTGTTATGAAAGATTCATCGGGAGGATTTATTGTAGCTTCACATAGCTACATTTCACATGTGGTGGATGCGGCTATGGCAGAGATGTCGGCTTTGAGGGATAGTCTTCTACTGGCTCAACAACTAGGCCGCAATCGCGTAGTGTTTCAATCAGATTGCATGGAAGTTAGTACGATGTAAAATGGAGGTTTTCCGCCATGGCGGCAGCAGCAATCTACGATGAGTGTGTCAAATATTGGAAGGAGTTTACTGCGATTTCCATTAGTCATTGTAATCGAGATTGTAATTCTGTCGCTCATGAGTTAGCTAGGCGAGCTTTATTAGGGAAGAGTTCTCATATCCGGATAGATGATCCCCCTTCCTTTATTTTACAAGTGCTTGTAAATGATGTAACAGTCTTTTGGAATCAATAAAGCTTGTCGGAAGGTTTTAAAAAAAATACATTAGAGTCATCTCATAAATAGTCTTATATAGTGCCACGTAATCATGATGTTATTAAACAATCAATTTATATAGTGGGTTATCTTTTAAATTGCCTTAGTAATTCAATTATCCTTAATTTGTGCAATCAACAAAGATAAGTTTTGTGAGTTGCATGGCAACACTAAACGTACAATGATGAAATAGTTGTCTCATAATCCTAAATTTTTACTCATGAGTCTCTCATCTCACTATAACATGACCTAGCTTTGCCGACACTTTTTAAAGTGGGCAAAGGATACCTTTCCCGACAGATAGCCTCCCACCAAAAGATTTGCCCACAGATTAGAAACAATCGCGGTAGAAACAGTCGGCGAAAGTTTTGCCGACAGTTATGGTGTAGCCAAATGGTATACTACGCCGACAGTTAAACATTTGCCCACAGTTAAGACCTATGCCGACAGCTAGACCCTTTCCCGACAGTTTGTATGTTGGCGAAACTATTTTCTAAGGCATTTTATGAAACATGCTCATAGTGGCAACTAAACTGTTGGCAAAAGTATCTAAGGATATAATATATTTGATCCTCCATATACATAATACATCACATATCCACTTTTCTTTATTGAAAATACATCATATAGAGCAAATCATTTGATTTCATAGATATAATATATTTGATCTTTCATACATACATCAATTGGATATATAGCAAGTGATGATCATGGTACATAGAGCCATCATGCATATACAGGTCCAGGATATAGATGAGCTAGTAGCAGACATACATGGACATATACTAAAAGTCTTGTGCTAAATGATTATGGCTAAAGCTCAGACATCAAATGATCTTGACTTGGGCACAAAAGTGTCATTCAGCACTTAAGTGTTTGGCCTACATGATAATAGCCACATAACAAAAGAACAAGGAAGCAAGTCATGTCTTGTTACTACCAAGTGCATCATTCACTTTTGGGAATGTGTCTCATACGCACGCGTGAAGTACACATACTCAATGTAGTTTGGTTAGTATTAAACTCCCTTTCCTTTGTTTTCGAATGATAATCAATGGCAGCGGCGAATCCAGGAAATATTTTAGGGGGGACTGAACAACACTGCTGCTCGATCTTAAGTCTCAGCCCCCCTATACTATAGAACTTTGCTTAAAAATTCATAGGGGCTCTACAGTAATTTGCACTGATTCGGTTTGGGTAGGGGGGGCTTGAGCCCCCCCCCCCCCCCCCCGCCCCACCGCTGGATCCGCCCCTGATCAATGGTCTATATACAAATGTTATGTTGAAAACATGTCAAACATAGTATGTAACCAAATGAACTAAATTATGTGCATTCCTATTAATATTAGTTATATAAGCTACTGATATATATACCACATCTAGAAAATCCAAGGCTTGCTTTGGGCCCTACACAATTGTCACTACAAAATAATATTATTATTTAAAATGGAAAAAAATTAAATCAAAGAAATTGAGTGAAAGCATAGAAAACTCAAACCGTTGTACCTTGAATGTTACAAGTCTTTAAGACTCGAGATGCCACAATGCGATCAACAAAGGTGTCATCAACTATGAGTGCATGTGGAGCAACAGTGTCCATCATACTCTCTTGCAACTTCCAATTCCTTCCTTTGAGGAAGACCTTGCAAACCTTTGATACTGGATTGTTTGTATTGCGATGTTGGTGATGGAGTGAACCCAAAGTGGACCTCTTTATATAGAAATTTGTGGCTATACTTGGTATATTTAATGTAGTATCAAATACTTGCTAGCTACTATCTATAGCCTTAAGATAGAAAATCATTTTGTAGCTATATTGATGATATATTAAATATAAACGACAAGTTTGCAATTATACCAATGATATCTTTAAGATATGGAATGTGTCATTAAGTATACTGATACTATCCTTAAGGTAGAGAAAATAAAAAATAATAGTATCATATAACTATCATATCTTTTGACATGAGTGAGTACATCCTTCGGATATAGAGCATATCTCAGTGGACCTTAGCTATATCTTTTAATCATAAAAGCATTTCATTTGCATGTTTTGACTCTACATGAACTAAGAATCATTCAGGATACGTTTGGTTCCCTTAATGAGTACTATACGTTCTTGCTGGGTCAAAAACCAAAGAACATGGTCGTTTGGTTGCTTAGTAAGGCTTTCCTGGGACCTGAGCTAACAAGCTTTTTCCTTACTTCCATGGGCAAACAAATTTGGCTCGCTAGCGCCAGCAAGGTAAGCTTGCTCAAGCCAGCGAGGTGAGCTATCCTCACTCGGGAACCAAATTTGCCCATAGTTCCTAGAGCACCAATGGTAAGCAGATCATAGGCATAGCATTTGGGGGGTATTGTTGGTATTTCTTAATGTTTACGAAATAATCCGTAAGCACATGGATATACCATTGTAGCTTTTCACCCGGAAGTATTTAGGGTATCATGATTTATATTTTCCTAAAGGAAAGCATAGGTGTAAAAGTCTATATTAGGTACATGAACAAGATAACATGCAGAGTAATATACCAAAGTTCATAACAAGGGTGAGCCATGATAGAAATATGGATAGTGTGACACACAGACAAGCCAATCTCAAGGATAAAATAGAGAATAAAGAATAAAACCTAAATAGGAGCAGTCATAAAGAATCCTAGTGTTGCTATGCAAAGATTAGCAGATGATCATACAAATACATGATTAGGACTTAGTTCTAAGCACCTAGGCACCCGAGGAGACCAAACGAGCACTAATATGCTAGCAAGCACATAAGGCAATTTAGACTCCTACACTATACCTGAACGTGGGGGGATTATAAGGGATGGATAGGGCTGTCACCACAAGCCTCGGGCAGCCATCTTCTCACATACCAGCTGAATAACATCTGTCTTCATCCTATTTCCAAATTAGGATCCAACACTGCTAAGCTCCTGTTCTTGTCGTGTAATTTATTTATATTTCCTACTGTTAACCAAATTGATGGCTTTATGTGGCAGAGTACAAGGGGTCTTTCCTTTTGATCTCGTGTCCAACTCAGAAGCATGCCCTTGTTAATCCTGTCCATGAAGATACAAAGATGTGTCTTTAATGTGTTTTCTTCCATTACCCAGAACTTGTTGATCCATATGCCAAGTTCTTACCTATGTCTACACATGATTTGAAACCTCTAAATTTGGAACATACAAATTATTTAAGTCGATCTGTAGGTTATAGAAAAGCTTCATATTGATCCAGCAAACTGGTGAACATTCTAGTGCTAGTGAGCTCATATTGATTATCATGATTTATGTTGTCATTTGCATTCGTTAGCTATAGTGAAAGCTTTCACTGTCATGCGAGAACTACTACTTTCTGCAATAGTGTGTTCCTGTTCACTTGAACTTTCAATGGATGATGATGATTAATGAGAAGGCACTGTAGATAGTAGCTTGCAAATACTTTCCAGTTGAGTTCTTCTAGAACTACGCTTGTTACTACCAAGTGCATCATTCACTTTGGGGAATGTGTCTCATACGCGCGCGCGATGTACACATACTCATTGTAGTATGGTCAGTAGTAATGCTCATTTCCATTGTTTGTGAATGATAATCATTAGTCTACTCTGGCAGGTTGTAACATGCACATGCTTTCATTCATGTACTTATCTCTAAAATGCAATGCCATTGTTATTGTTGTGACTGTCCTGCTCTCTATGCCTTATGGGGCGGTCATTGTCATGCTACGGGTAAGGACGCAAAGTGGAAGAGACTTAGGCAAACATTAAAAAAACAAAAGCTAGATGAATCCTAAATGAAGAAAAGCAACATTTCAATCGCTCAATCAAAACTTGACCATCCTCATAGTATTCTGCAAATGTGACTGGTTTGACTCGAAGATTTACTGCTTCAGGAATTATGAGCCAAATTCAACAGTTGGATACCTCCATTATGGTTGTACAGAATATGGTGCAGAGTGCACCATCTCCTATGCCAAGAACTGCAATCCTGAGCTATGGATCCAAAGGGTCTCAGGTTGCTCCTCAACTTTATACATATACATGGAATGTCAATATTGAATCCCTTAATGAAATTCTTTATTGGGACTTCAAGTTTTTCTGATTTTGGATACACCAGGGCAAAGCTTCTAGCTATCTGGAAACAAATATGCCACCGAGATCTTTGGTGGGCTATCCTGGTAGGGACAAGGCAACTGCCGAGAAGTGTGGTTGGCCACTGCGGTGCTCGTGTGAGGTGGAGTCAGTTTGAGCAGCCCATCTAGCCTAGCCCACTTCTCTAGCAGCCCCGAAGCGCCATCCTCTCACTCTCACCTAAATAAACATCTATCTTTGTCCTATTTCCAAATTGGAGTAGGATCTAGTACTATTGAGCTCCTTTTCTTGTCATGTAATTTATTTTGATTTGCTACGTTAACCTAACTGATGGCTTTATGTGGTGGGGTACAATGGGACTTTCCTTTTGAATCTCAGTGTCCAACTCGAAAGCATGTCCATGTTAATCCTGTCCATGCAGATACAAAGGTGAGTTGTCAATGTTTTTTCTTCAATTACCAAGAACTTGTTGATACATATGCCAAGTTCCTATACCTATGTCTACACTTGATATGAAACCTCTAAATTTGGAACATAAAGATTGTTTAAGTCTTTATGTTGTAGAAGAGCTTCATTTAGATCAAGCAAACTGGTGAACATTCTGGTGATAGTGAGCTCATAATGATTATCATGATTTATGTTGTCATTTGCTTCATTAGCTATAGTGAAAGCTCTCGCTATCTTGCGAGAACTACTACTTTCTGCAATAACATGTTCCTCTTCACTCGAAATTTCAATGGATGATCATGATTAATAAGAAGGCACTATAGATAGTAGCTTGCAAATACTTTCCTTTAGGTTCTTCTAGAATACCAGTGCATCATCCACTTTCAGGAATTTAACACTGCTTTACTAATTTGTGGTAGTTCTATTGCTCCAGGGCCTATTGGAGTGACATTATTTCTCTTTACTAGTTTGATGGATGTGTACTTCGTTTTCTTCTCCACAAAACACTGTGACAAATAAAGAAGGAGAAATTGTGTCATGTCCCACTGTATTTCATAGCCTTTCTAGATATGTTTTCTTCATGAAAGGTGTGCAATTTACTTCTGCACTGAAAGGTGTGTAATTTACTTCTTCATGAAAGGTGTATAATTTGTTTTTGTGATATTTTTTCTAGATATATTGGGAACATCTATGATGGCGATGCATGCAAACCATGAGATGTAACGCAATGGAGGAAGAATAACCCATCAAGATAGGCATGTGTTTTGACCAATGTGTCTCATACGCATGCGTGAAGTATGCATACTCATTGTAGTATGGTCAGTAGTAAACTCTCTTTCCTTTGCTTTACGAATGATAATCATTAGTCTACTCTTGCAGGCTATAACATGCACACATTTTCATTCATGTGCTTATCTGCTAAATGCAGTGCCATTGTTATGGCTATGATTGTCCTGCTCCCTGTGCCACATGGGGCAATCATTGTCATGCTATGGATAAGGATGCAAAGTGGAAGAGACTTAGGCAAACATTTAAAAACAAAAGCCAGCCAAAAGCCCAACATTTCAATCGCTCAATCACAACTAGACCATCCTCACAGTATTCTACAAATATGACTAGTTTTACTGGAAGATTTCCTACTTCAAGTATTGTGAACCAAATTCAACAGGTGGATACCTCTATTATGGTTGCACAGAATATGGTGTGGGGGTATCAGTCTGTCGGGTGCACCATCTCCTATGCCAAGAACTAAAATCCCGAGCTATGGATCCAAAGGTGCTCAGGTTGCTCCTCCACTTTATAAATATACATGGCATGTCAATATTGAATCCCTTAAAGTAATTCTTTATTTGGATTTAAATTTTTATGCTTTTGGATACATCCCATCTTCCTACCAACCGTGAGCAGCATCTTCTCACATTTCATCCGAATAAACATCCGTTTTTTGTCCTATTTCCAAATTGGAGGACTGATCTAGAACTGATAAGCGCCTATTTTTATCATGTAATTTATTTCTATTTGCTATGTTAACCAAATTCACATCAAGCAAACCGATGGACATTCTAGTGCTAGTGAGATCATAGTTGATTATCATGATTTATGTTGTCCATTTGCTTCGTAAGCTGCAGTGAAAGCTTTCCCTGCCATGCGAGAACTACTACTTTAAGCAATATTGTGTTCCCTCTTCACTTGAAAATTCAATGGATGATGATGGTTAAGAAGAAGCCACTACAGATAGTATCTTTCAAATACATTTTGGTTGGGTTCTTCTGGACACCTGCTTCTTGCTACCAAGTACATCATTCACTTCAAAGAATTTAACACAATTTACCTATTTGTGGTAGAGTTCTGTTACTCTAGGCTTTTGGAGTGACATGGTTTTTCTTTACCAGTGATGGATGCGTGCTTCGTTTACTTGGTGTGACAATTAATTGAGAAATCATTTTTTGGAGAAAGAATAACAATCTTTCTACCTATTATGTACTTGTATGGTGCATAGTTTATTTTTGGGATACTTTATCGTGGTATATTTTGCACATCTATGATGGTGATGCATGCATACTGTGAGATGGTGTGTTATGGAGAAAGAATAAGCCATCAAGATAGGCATGTGTTCTAACCAATGTGTCTCATTCACATGCGTGAAGTACACATACTAATATACATGACATGTCACGTCAATACTGGATCTTGTAAAGTAATTATTTATTGCATTTAGAAATTGTTGTGGTTTTGGATACACCCCTATTTTCCTACCACCCCCCAGCAACATACTATCATATCTCACCCGAAAACGCACCCATGTCCACCATTGGCCCAAATTGGAGGACAATCTAGTACTCTAGAGCTCAAATTGGCTTGTCATGTTGCTTACTTTTACTTGCTATGTTCACAAAATAGAAGGCCTTATTTGGAAAAGTACTAGCAGGACTTGCCTTTTGATCTTGTGTCCAAGTCACTAGCATGTCCTTGTTGTTCCTGTCCATGCAAATCGAAAGATGAGTCTTTATGGTTTGTTCTTCCAATATCAAGAACTTGTTGATCCTTATGTCAGTGTTTCTACATGTGTATGCTCAAGATATGAAACCTCTGAATTTAGGAATATACATATTTTTAAGTTTGTATGGTTCTAGAAGAGCTTGGATTAGATCAAGCAGACCAGTGGACAGTCCGATGTTGCTGAGCTCATATAGGTTATCATGATTTATGTTCTCATTTTCTTCATTAGTCATAGTGAAGGCCTTCCCTAGGCATGCTACTACTAGTTTCAGTAATAACGCGTTCCTCTTCAATTGAAATTTCAATGGATGATGATGATTAAGAAGAAACCATTGTAGATAGTAGCTTGCAATACTTTCTAGTTGGGTCCTTCTAGAACACCACTTCTTAGCACAAAGTGCATCATTCACTTCTAAGAATTTGACACACTTTACCAATTTGTAGTAGATTTCTATTACTCCATGGCCTTTTGGAGTGACATATTCATTCTTTACTATTCTGATGGATGTGTACTTCATTTACTTCTTCATAAAAGGTGTGACAATTAAAGGCGAGCAATTGCTTCATGATGCACTATTTGCCAATTTAACAACCTTCCTACCCTCTGTGTACTTGAAAGGTTATTTTTAGGATATTGAGTCCTAATATATTTGATGCATATATGACAATGATGCATGCAAACAATGCTGATGTAGGTGCTATGAAGAAAGAAGAATAAGCCATCAAGATAGGCATGTGTTTTTATCAATGTGTCTCATACTGCGCACATGAAGTACACATCATACTCATATTCATGTCACATCAATACTACATCTCGTAAAGTAATTCTTTTTTGCATTTGGAAGTTTTGGTGGTTTTGGATACACTCCATTTTCCTTAACATCCTCAGGCGCCATCTTCTCACATCTTACCCAAAAAACCATCTGTATCCATCCTATGCCTAAATTGGAGGACGATCTAGTACTAGTCAAGTTCTTGTTTTCATCATTTAATTTATTTCTATTTTCTACATTAACCAAACTTGATGGCTTTATGTGGTAGGGTACAAGGAGACTTGCCTTTTGATCTCGTGTCCAACTTAGTAGCATGTCCTTGTTGTTCATGTCCATGTAGATCAAAAGACAAGCATTTAAGGTTTTTTATTCCATTACCAAGAACTTGTTGACCCATATGCCAAGTTCCTACATGTGTCAACTCAAGATATGAAGCCTCTGAATTTGGAACATACGAAATGTTTAAGTCTGTAGGTTCTGTAGGAGCTTGCATTGATTTAGATCAAGCAAACCAGGTGAAGAATGTGTTACTACTGAGCTCATATTGATTATCATGATTTATGTTCTCATTTGCTTCGTTAGCCAATGAAGGATTTCCCTATCATGTGAGAACTACTACTTTTTGCAATAACACATATTCCTCTTCACTTTAAATTTCAATGGATGATGATGATGATTAAGAAGAAGCTATTGTAGATAGTAGCTTGCAGATACTCTATGGTTGGGTTCTTCTATGACACTGCTTCTTACTACCAAGTGCATCATTCACTTTTGAGAATTTATACAAACTTTACTGATTTTTGGTAGAGTTCTATTACTCCAAGGCCATTTATATTGCCAAAAACTAGTGATTATCATGATTTATGTATATTCTCATTTTCTTCATTAGCCATAGTGAAGGCCTTCTCTGGCATGCAATAACTACTTATTTTCGACAACAACGTGTTCCTCTTCACTTGAAATTTTAGTGGATGATGGTTAATAAGAAGCCATTGTAGCTAGTACCTTGCAAATACTTTCTAGCTGGGTTCTTTTGAAACACTGCTTCTTACTACCAAATGCATCATTCACTTCTGAGAATTTAACACACTTTAACGATTTGTGGTGGAGTTCTATTACTCTGAGGCCTTTTGGAGTGGACATGTTTTTTTCTTTACTAGTCTGATGGATGTATACTTTGTTTACTTCTTCCCAAAAGGTGTGACAATTAAAGGAGTAATTGTTTCATGTCTCCCTTTATTTAAGATGCTTTATGCCCTCTATGTACTTGAAAGGAGCGTAATTTATTTTTGGATATTTTTCCATATATATTTGGCATATCTATGATGGTGATGCATGCAAACCATGAGATGTAGTGTGATGGAGAAAGAATAACCCATCAACATAGACATGTGTTTTGACCAATGTGTCTCATACGCGCGCTGTGGAGTACATATACTCATGTACAAGGAACTTCAATACTATATTCCATAGAGAAATTCTTTATTGTGTTTAGAAATTTCTATGGTTTTGGATACACTCAACTTTCCTTCCATCTTTAGGCGCCATCTTCTCACATCTCACTAGAAAAACCATCCGTCTCCATCGTATGCCCGAATTGGAGGACAATATAGTACTTTTGGGCTCCTATTTTTGTCATGCAATTTATTTTGAATTGCTACTGTTATAAAAAGATGAATCTTTAAGGTTTTTTCTTCCCTTATCAAGAACTTGTTGCTCCATATGCCAAGTTCCTACATGTGCATGCTCAAGATACGAAACCTCTAATTTGGAACATATGGATTATTTTAAGTCTGTAGGTTCTAGAAGAGCTTGATTCAGAATCAAGGAAATCAGTGGATGGTCCAGGTACTATTGAGCTCTCATATTGATTATCATGATTTATATTCTCATTTGCTTCATTAACCATAAGGAAGCAGGATTTCCATGTGATGCAAGAACTACTGGTTTGAGCAATAATGTGTTCCTCTTCGCTTGAAATTTCAATGGATTGTGATTATTAAGGAGCCATTGTAGATAATAGCTTGTAAGTAATTTCTGGTGGGGTTCTTCTGGAACACCGCTTTATACTACCAAGTGCATTATTCACTTTCGAGAATTTTATGCACTTTACCGATTTGTAGTAGAGTTCTATTACTCCAGGGCCTTTTGGAGTGACATGTTTTTTTTCTTTACTAGTATGATGGATTCACACTTCGTTTACTTCTTCAAAAAAGGTGTGACAATTAAAGGGAGCAATTGCTTCATGTCTCACTAGTTTGCCAATTTAATAGCCTTTTCTACTATCTATGTACTTGAAAGGTGCGTAATTTATTTTTGGAATATTTTTTCCGGATATATTTGGTGCATCTATGATGGTGATGCATGAAAACCCATGCGACGTAGTGCTATGGAGAAACAAGAAGCCATCAATATTGTCATGTATTTTGACCAATGTATCTCATACTCGCGCGTGAAGTACACAAACTCATATATATATATGCCACATTATCAATATTGAATCATGTAAAGTCACAAATCCGCATGGGCCTCCAGCGCTGACTGGGACCTAACCATCTTGTTAGGCTAGATTAGACCCATGTGCCCCTTTTCTTTGTAGCAACCGGTTTTAAGAACAAAACCTAAATATGCACCTATATGTGAGCACATAAAGTCAAATCTCACATATAGCTACAAATAAGGGTAATATCGAAAAGACAATGCTCCAAATATAACAGTACTTAGTATAAAGGATATACTTTTAGACCGTAAACAATGGAAAGACAACTCCGATCTTCGGGTGAAGACTTTAATTCCAAAGGGACAACTGACTGGTTAATCACAAGCCTAATTCCTCCAAACTCTAGCAATCTGGTACCCATCTAAGATTTTTATCCAAATAATTGAAAAATAAAGCAAACATAAGTACATATCATACTCAACAAATATATCATGGGGTTCATGAGGCTCAAAAGGCTGACACTGGTTTAACTGCGATTAGCTTTTAATGAGTTATCTTTTAGCAATTGGGTGGCAACAAGTTTATTCACAAGCCCATATAAACATATGATCAGGTAAATATGAATAATGAATAGCATAAACAGTAATCATTAATGAGCATCTTTATCATCAGTATCATCAGTGTTCATCATCTATTCCATAAAGGTCCAAGGTCGCTCGTGACCGTGAGCATGGCTGATATACCAGTTTTACACTCTGTAGAGATTGTACACTTTCACTGTGAGTCATGATTTACCCTTTCACCCGAGGTGATCAGCCTCTTGGCCCACTACCAAGGAAGGTTGGTAGGGTTCACTATGAAGCCTTTCAAAGGTTTGTCTAACAAGTTAGGGCCATTAGATTCACTCGACAAACAGATGTAGAGCCCCTCTTCCCGATGGCATAATGATGCGCAACCTATACACAAGGGGATAGAGGCCGCACTATACCCGATTTAGCAAGCTATTCTTACACCAATAAAGGTAACCACTAACAAGCTAGAAAAGGTCCTCATACTGAGCTAAAGCCAGAGCCATGTAGCCCTCACAACTATACTGTAAGTCCCAAATATTCGCTTACAGATAAGTCCTTAGGGAGAGGAATCTAGAGCACTATAAAAATAGCCCAATGCTCTAGCCCTCTTGTTCCATATTGCTACGAACACACAGACACGAAAAGCACGCTACTCAGAACTACGGTTGTAAAGAAACAACTATAGAGTTTTATATTATAAAAGAAAAGAGGAGACTATAAGCTTAATTTATGTTAATTAGAAAAAACTATGTGAGTAGCATTAATTTAGATTAAACAAATCATATTTATACTTAAAAACTGAGTTGAAGCTAATCATATTTTATTTATAAATATTTTGATATCATTTATGCCAATTCAACTTTAACTTGCAAATACAAACTAACATGTGAGAACACCTAATCAAATTTGATATGTGTGTTTAGACTAAACATATTATAATTTAGAAACATATTTATTATAGCAACTAGTCATGTTAAAACTTATTTGCAAAAGTGCATTGTATATAATTATGTTGCTTTTATTTATAAAAACTAGTTGCATGCATATTAATCAAATTAATATTTAAGCATATATATAAAAGTCACTTGACATGAAAAACAACAACACTAGCATGTAGATCGCATCGATACAAATCTAACGCAATTGGAACGACTCGAAACAGACTTAAAACGAATATACGACGACGATATTACGAACTGGTGGTAATTTCGTAATTACATCGTCTTCATCCTTTGGCCTCCCGTACAGCCACCACACGGTCATGGCAACAACAGCTGCGCAGGGGTGGGCTCGACTTGTTGCACGAAGGAGAGGATGGCCAGGCTAGGCAGTGCGATGGCGACAGCGACGTAGGGAGGAGGAGAAAAATCTAATTTACTACACAAGGGATTTTCCAAACTAGCGGCTCCCCTTATGGTAATTTTGGTGTGCTTTGCCCAAGGGGTTGGTACATATTTATAGGGAAAAAACTCCCCACATATACATCAACTAGCAATATGGTACTAATTGATGTTGCACCCTCCACATTTACTTATAGGCCTAAATAATCATTAAAGCCCATTAATAAATAAATGCATAGGCCTTTAGAATTTATTAGTATTATTACACATGGGCTTTGAGCGTTGGGACAAATGAGAGATTTATTATTTTTGCAATTAATTAATTTCGTGGATAAAATAATTCCAGAAAAGTTTATAGAGATTGATTGACGGACGAGGAACTGAAAGGAGTGATTTGCGTTACAAAGAAAAGATTTTAGGAAGCTCCCAATGAAAACTGGAGCCGAGAAACAATGAATTTGATTGTAGAAAAAGATAAAGGCGTGCCGGAGAAGGAAAATCGACCTACTAACGTATTTTAAAGACTTTGCTCACTCTCAACATACAAAGAAGCAACAAGCAAACATCACATCATCCAAAAGCCCGTCAAAATTAGAAAATTTTGAAAATTCACATTTTTTCTATAACTAAATTTGTGCTAGCTCAAACTAAACTTGGTAAATTTTATCTAAATATTAAAATAATTTATTTTATTTAGTGTTTTCTATGCACAACCCAAAATCAGAAATTTTGGGTTGTGACATTCTTTTTATTAGATTTTGCCATTTCTTAAAACAACGGTCTTGTAAAATCTATATCAAATCACAGAAAAAAAATCCAAAAATAGAAAACTAAAATCCTATAGACTCGTTACACTTAGAAGATCTGTACTGTAATAATGATTGATGTAGTATGGCCATTTTTCCCATATCATTAAATAGATCAAGCTTGTTCATGGGTACTTTATTCATGTGCTTAGACGCCTCCAAAATACATGGTAAATTCATAATAGGTGCAACATACCAATATTAATTTTTCAAAAAAAAACATACCAATATATTACTATGCTAAAACTTTCAGACCTAAAGGAGGGGTAGAACAGTACAGTAGTCTACTGGATCTTATCCCTCCTGCCGTATTGAAGCTCCCCCACTACCCCACACCCTCACAGAAAATGGGGCAAAAGGCGTATGCACGAGCTACTCCCGTGGCGGCCCTAGCCCTATAGCATAGCATAGCACTACCCAACATTTTTCAGGCATCGTGCCTCTCACAACCTTTCCTTTTTTTCTCACCTGTGCTCCTTTCTTTTTACATGTACAGTACTTCCTTTATCCCAAAAGGAAAATACATTTTCACATTTTAAGAAGGCAAACAGTTTAAAATTTAACAAAAAATATTAATATTTATGGTACGAAATAAGTATCGTTAAATTAGTTATGAAATATATTTTTATAGTAAACTTAGTTGAAGACATAAATATTAATATTGTTCATTATAAACTTAATCAAACTTGAATTAGTTTGACTAGCACGAATGCCATAGTTACATTCTTTCTGGGATAGAGGGAGTTTCTCCAAGACTTAATTCAAAAATACCAATTAAGAGTCAACAATTTCAAATTTAGTAAAATACTCCCTCAATCCTGAAATATATGGCATGCACATATTTAAAATTCAAACTTTATTATCTTTAACTAACAATTGGCTTAATTATATGAAGAATTTATACTATAAAAGTAGTTATATTAGATTTGTATTTAGAAATACTTTTAATGATGAAACTTTAGTTCTTATAATTAAATTATATATTTTAAGAAAAGTTATAGGTCAAAATATGACCGCACTCAACCAAATCATGCTTTATAGTTTGAGAGAGGGATATACACAAAAAGTACTAACATTTGTATTAATAAATAATATTATTAGATTAATTATGAAATATATTTTCATCAAAAAATATTTGAAAATATAAATGTTGATATTATTTTTTATAAATATGGTCAAACCTGAAAGAAAAGCCTTGTTCTAAATCTGTAACACCCCAGGTGTTTGGCTTCCACATTTGCACTTGCATTTCATAAACATGAGCATCATTCATCCATTCATGAGCTTAGATTGTTTGGAACATGCTTTTGAAACATTGCAACATATGTTTATATTCCATGTGTGTTTGTTTTATGAAATGGATAGTGTGCAACACTCAAGTGCAACATGTGCAACTCACTCTTGAAACATGTCACATACTTTAGTGAAACATGGTTAATTAGTACTATGCAACAAACTCATGAAACATGGCTTTGAAACGAAAGTAGCAATTCACTTGTTTTTCCTTGTTTCAATGCATGTGATGCTTGATTTTGGTGTGATCAATGTGTGGTGTGGTTAATTATCCCCTAAAACACCTTAACTACACTTAGGGTAAATAGTGGAGCACTGTTCATGTTAACTAAATTGACTAATGATGCCCCTAAGTGAGGTTTGACCAAATTGGAAACCCTAGAACCAATTTGTTTGACCTAGTTTGAATTATGCCATAGAGTCTTTGCATGGCAAAGAACCCTTAAGCAAAGTTGTAGTATTTGAGTAGAGCAACAACTTTTATTTTGGGGTCATGAGCTAATTCAGTGCATAGCTTAGTCATTTTGAGCTCGCAAAAATCGATATTTCACTATTTTCAGCACTTAGAATTTTTCTAAGTCCAAAACCGATTTCCAGTGTAATAGCTCGACATTGGTGATAATTTTACTCATGATTCTTTGAGAATGAGACTATGATCCTTAAATAGGAATTGTAGATGGTAGTACGGGCTATAACTTTTGTTTTGATTGTTTGCTCTAATGCTTCTTGGATTAGGAGTTGGAACGATGCAAAATCTCCCTGTCAAGCCGGTTCGCTCGCTCTAATGGAGATCTATAGTGCCCGGCTATTTTTAGAACTTCAACGCCACGTGGCACCGCGCATCACCGTTGTGCCGCCCAGCTAGGCCATGTCGAGTTGCAGCGCGGCACATCACGCCCGAGCTCGCCCGTGACGCCCCTGCACTCTCATTTCCTCGCCTGATTTTCTCCTTCACCTTCGCGCTCGCCCGCAGTAGCAGCAGCAGACCACCACCGCGTCACCGTCGACATTACCAGCACCCAGCTCGTCCGCGTTGCTCATTCGCCACCGCAGCAGCGCCGTTGTGCTCCCACTGTCGCCCCACGCCCACATTTGCTTACTAAGCAGCGCTCGGTAAGCCGTCGTGCCGCGCACGACCTCACCGGTGTTCTACCATCGTGTTGCATCGTCGTGGCTAGGCCGTCTCTGACCACCACGGTTCACGTTATTTGGTGCGCTAGCTTCGTCGTAGCTTGTAGAGTCTTGTACGATCCCTAGATCGAGCTATCGTGGTTACCTCCGGTGCCTCGCCATCGGCCTGCTCCGCCGCACCGCCATGGTCGCCGCCATCGTTGTTAGCTCCAGGAATATGTCTAATTATGTAGCTAAATGTGTGCGGGAGGTAGTGGGGATGCTATTAGTACCGGTGATGCCGTCAGAAAAGGCCGCCGTCGACGAACTCCGTCGATCCTGTGCTGTCCCGCGTTGTTCCTATGCTTTACTTTCGCTGACGAGCGGGCCCAGCTGACTGGAGGGTCCCGGCTGTCAGTGACTGTGATGTGAAAAGATAGTTCATTTATTTCCAGATTTGCATGCAAATTTGGAAAATCATAAGTGGAGTTATAGAGGTCCAATTTTGGTGAACCAAATTTGGTGGTGTTCCTCATGAAGTATAGTATTTAGGAAAAATATAATAGGAACACTTGTAGTAAAGTTTCTGGAAGAATTAAATTACAACTTAAAATGTGTTTTTAAATGAATGCAAACTTGTTTAACTCATATCTAGAGTTCTAGTGCTCCAAAAATTATGAAATTTGTATGGTGAGCTGTTCTTGATGAGTAGAAGCTTTGGTAAAAATTTGATAGTCAGTGCATAAATAGTTTTTGAGTTATGTATTTCCCTTTTATAATTAGGTGATCCTTGTGTGAATTTTCATAATTAATGTATGAATCCAATGCTCATGAAATTTATTGGAGCTTGTCCTGGTACCTTAAGGATGCTAAGAAAAATATTTCTTTTGTTGTTTGACACTTTTCAATAGGGTTTCTAAGTTAGGCCAAAATCAGCCTTGCTGCCTTGTTATTTTTGTGTAGGATGTGTCTATTGATAACTTTAGGTGAAATTTTTACAGTAGCCTATTTGGAGCATGTAGTATGAACTGTAATTTTTGTAGATTAAACTGTGTAGTTTTCATATATGTTCATTATTCCACTTAAATAACTAAATAAATTAAGAAATGCATTAAAAGAAATGAATTGGTGGTGAACACCTTACTTTCTGGTGATCTTATATCATGTGTGAACTTGTGATGCACTTGGTTTGGTCAGAAATCATGTTTGGCACATAAGTAAATATTTAATTTTAGCATTTTTATAATTCTGGATAGTTTCTAGCACTTAGTGAATTAGGCTTTGATAATGGTGTTTGCTGGGAATCATGTGAATACCAAAGTTGTAGTTAACTTACTAAACTAGTTTGTGTTAAAATTTGGTGGTGTTTGGCCAAGTAGTTTAGGAGATATGGTTGTTCTTAGTTTAAGTCCAGTTTTGGCTGCTCTCTGTCTTGTGAAGACATATTTCTATTATTAAGTGATTTCGACCTGGTAAAAGTTAGAATCATGCCTTGAGGTCTGAAAATGAATTTTAGGAAATTTCATAATCTTTTCAAATTGTCTTGTTGCATGTCATTTGGATTTGTAAATGTCCAGTTATGGTTCATTTACTATGCTGTTGTATAGTCCCAGTTTTGCTAAAATATGAATGCTTGTGTGAATGCTTTGTAGCATTGTTCTTGTTGATTGTTTAGGTGCTAGGATAACTTGAGAAAATGCTTAGGTGCAGGTGCTAGGTCCTTAACTATAGATGAGCAATTGTATATTAGGTTGTCTAAACTTGGTAAGTTAAAGTGATTTGAATAGAGCTTAAGTTAGAATATGTGTACTGCAGTAAGCATGTGCATTCCCCGAGCATCCCTAACTTCGTTCATGTGCATCCATGATATTCATCTTGCACATACATGCAATAGGTGTGCCGAAGGGAGTGAGGCTTCTGGAGTTCGAGGGAGCGAGCCAGGAGGAGGAGGAGCCTGAGGTTCAGGCAATCGATGAAGCAGCCACCGAGGAGGAGTTGCCCGAGTGCCCTGATCACTGTCCATCCTTTTTCCTAAAAGGCAAGCCCCGGTGCATGCTAATCCCCTATTTTATAAATATCATTTGAGTCAATTTTACATGTTTGATGCATTAAGTTGTAGGAGTTGTGTGAAAACACTTGATGCATTATATATCTATCCTTGTCTAGATATCGCACTTGAATCCTATTTAAGTTCAAGAACGGGTTAAATGCTTAGCCATGCTTAGTGCAGTAGAAGTCGGGTGATTTCTTGTCACCTGCGAGCTTTAGGACGAGGTGGGTCACGGTTTGCTATATTTGCTATCGTGGAAAAGAACCATGTTAATAATGAATTGAGACCGGGCGAAGTCTTGTGTATGGTTGGACATAGTGACTCTGTCTGTGTCGTTTAAGGACCAATACGCTGTATGTCCTCATGTCATGTTAAACGCAGCCTAACACTTTGCTGGCCGGATAAGTTGTTCTGACCACGAAGCCTAGTAGCTCGACTCAGGCCGGGAACCGGGGGGTTATAGTGCGCATTCTGGAGGCAGTAAGGATGTGCTTGGGGGCATTGGCGTGAGTCCAAGGGGTCAGGTGCTTAAAATTCGTGCACTTCCTGGCAGAGTGTCGCCCTTGAGAATGCGGCGCTGTCCGGACCCATGACTCCTGAGTTGTACCAAAGGTGACTTGATTGCGACCCCGACGGGGGAAGCAAGGTTTGTGTTAGGAATACCTCTCCAGCTAGATAGGAATCGATTCGAGTCGCCGTCTCTTCCGGATAGTGAGAACTTGACTGGGCAGCGGCAACGTAGATTCACTTAATTTAACGATATGGTTAAATGGACGATGATGATAATGTTGCCACGGTTTATACCTGCTATGGTTAATAATGTTTGCATCTTAATCAAGTGATTGCTTAGTACAGGTGCTAATTTAGATGACAGGTTAATGGCTAAAAGTCATTGCTAGCTCAGGTTAAAAGTTGATCATTATTACTTATGCTTTTCCACAAAAAGAAAGTGTCAGCCAGATCCACTAAATTAAGCTATGCATGATTCTTGGTGTCATTTATTTTTGGTTTCCGACGGGTAAGTCTAGCTGAGTACATTCTTGTACTCAGGGTTTATTCCCTCTTGTTACAGATGACCTTCTTTATCAGGGCTTCTGTAAGTACTGTCTCCACCCTGCGGGTGGCAAAGACTAGATCACGGCCATGATCTCTGTTTATCTTATCCGAATGCTTTTGTGGGATGTGATGGGCGAGCTGGTACTTGTATTTGAACTCGTGTGTGATTTAAACTATTTGCTTCCGCTACTTTGCAAGACTTGGTTTGTAATAACTATGACTCCGAAGTGTTGTAATTTATCTGCAAACTGTTTGTGCAATGTTGTAACGTGTGATGTGTTATGTTGAATTGTACGATCTTGGTTGTATGCAAGTTGGTTTGAAATCCTTCGCGATTTCGATGGACTACCGGAATTATATGGGCTCAAGTGCGAGAATGATCATTTCGGCGATCGTTTTTGTACTTGTGCTTTTATAATTTGGACGGTTCTGCTACAAAATCTATAATTGCATTCTTTTCATGGTGGAGTAAATATACTATAGTAAAAACCACTAGTAGTACTTTTTGTTTTGGCTAGCTTGCTTCTAGTGCATCTGTTAGCTGTAGCCCCAGCCACAGCGACTGCAGTAGCACTATGGAAAAGTAAAAAAAACGAGTACTACCTCCGTCTACAAACAAAATACAATTTAAATTATTTAAAGTTCAACCAAATTTAGAAATAATTTAGTATTTGTGGCATTCAATAAATATACTATACAAATGCATTTAATAAAAAATAATAAATACTATTCCGTGCCATAAATATCGATACTTTTCTATATAAATTTTGCCAAACACAAATGTTTTGACTTAGTATTACGTCATATTGCATTCTTTTCTGCATGAAGGAATGATACTGACACACCAAATATCCAAAAAAAATGAAAGCACTTTTCTCTGCCAGAGAACAATACATACAATTTCATTATAGTTGCAAGGCAAATCATTTTTATCCAACTAAGTTGATGCTAAAAACTATTGATATTTATGATAGTATCTAAATGTTATTACATTACTGTAGAATATGTTTTTATAGTATACATAGTTGAAGGTAGTAGCTCAGATTTCTTCTTGGTCAAATTTGACCAATGCTATTTAGGGCGCATTTATAGAGACTCCGACCGGCTCCGTCACTGTAGCAGCAATTAGCAGAGCCGGCGGAGCCCTAAAATCATGGCTCGGGCTCTCCTCCTCCTCCTCCTCTATTGTTTGGTGCTGGAGTAAAAGCCTTTTTTGCTTGCTACAATAATCTACACTCTTGCATAGTAGTCACATGGAGGAGCAGGAGAGCGCCTGAAACCCATACCAAACTCATTTGTGGCAACACTGTGCCATAACAAAATCGGAAAGTAGTAACATTATATCCAAACCTTACCGGCAATTGGAACATGGCCTTTTCGAAGAAGGGGAAATCCACTTTACTATATATTGGCGAATGGGCAAGAAGTAGCCAGATATCTTTTTCGGGAACACGATTTCACGTGTTTCATTAAGAAGAAGTTAGAGCGCCGAAGAACGGCTTACACGACGCTACTATGGGAGAACCCATAGCGCAACACACGAACCACATAGAGTGGTTAAGAACAAAATACATGAAAGAAAAGAAACATGGAAGGGAGAGGCCCCTCCGCCACAACCTAACCGTTTGGACCTGCAAGGAAATTACAATGCAAAAGACTGCTAGTAGGGGAGATGAAGCCGTGGTGGCAAAGCATCCACCAAGAAGAAGCGACTAGCACGGCGGCAAAGCATCCGCCAGAGGTCACGCAGCAAAGCATCCGCGAGGGGGGGAGCGACTACGGCGGCAAAGTATCCACCTAGGTAAACGACGACAAAGCATCCACCGAGGAGAGCGCAAGCGACCAAGCATCCACTACGAAGGAAGCGACTGCGGCAACACCAAACATCTGAATTGGGTAGACCAAGGCGAAGATTAAGCTGAAGCACACGCAAGCACAAACAAGCTAGGGACAGCTTCGGCGAGAGAAACGAAACGACGACAAAAGTGCTCCAACAAAGCCTCCAAGAAGGGAATGACATCCAAAGACGCCAACAACGTTGAACGAAGAGCACGAGAAGGACTTTCGTCCTAGAACCGCTCCCAACGACTCGCACGATGAACAAAACTTCAATGACGCCTTCAAGAAGGTAGATGGCACATGTAGTACCACCGCCGCCGACCCGACGCAAGAAGCCGAGCAGAGTTTTCACCCAAAAAACTACTGCAGCAAAGCCGCTGGGGCATCCCACAGACGGCCGGTTGTAGGCTCCAACCCATGGGCACGACCACGGCCGCCAGCCACCACCAGGTGCGGGTAGCCAGGCATCGGATGTTGGCCATCCATCGCCGGCCGCCGGCGTGCACCAGGAGGCCGTAGGTGCCCCGAAGGGAGACCTGGCCCAGCCGCCAGTGCATGCGGGCAGCCGTCGCCCTCGGACTCAGGCATGGCAAGGTAGCGCCAGATCCGGCCCCATGGGGCCCGAATTCGGCCGACCAGCCCCTGTAGCATCGGTGCAAGGTACTGACGCCGCCTATGACCGCCTGGATGGAGCCGCCGCCAACCGACGTCGTGGTGAAGGGCTAGGCACCCCCCCTAGAAGCCACATATGGCCCCAGGGGCCCGGATCCGGCCGGCCACCAGCGAGGAACGCTAGTCTTGAGGTGGGGAGCAACGGCACGCTGTCCGGCACCTCTTCCGTCCACTAGGATGGAGCTGCCGCCAGCGGTCGTCGAGGTGAGGGGCAAGGAAGCGAGATCCAGCCCCAGGGGCCCTTATCCGGCTGGCCACCGCCGAGATCCGCCGGAGTTGAGGAGGGGGAGGGGGTGGGGGGAGAGCGAGTGGGAGGGAGGGAGTGATGGGGACGGACTCCTTTGTTGGGGATCCGCCACTGGCCACTGCCGCCGCAAGCTAGGTGGGCGGCAACGGCGGCCGGAGGGGAGGCCGAAAGGGCGGGCTAGGGCGTGCCGGCATTGTCGCCCCGAGTCGCCCGTTGGGGCGCTCAGGAGCCAGGGAGGGGCAGTCTGACAGATTGAAGTAGCCAGATATCAATGACTTATCACTAATTTGTTCTTGGGAATCTCTTTTGAACATAATAATATTTGGATCATAGTTAATGAAACAAAAAAAGGTGAAAGGAGGTACCGAGACACCGAGATACACCGAGGAATGGGGAGAGGAAGGAGTGGTCGGCTACAAAGAACTAGTTTGAATGAGGAAGGAGGCATGTCCTCGTGAATAACGTATCATAAGAGAAAGATACCTACGGCCACCAGCTCGCTAGTTGCTACCATCAGCTAGGGTTCGAGGAGAGGGATATTTCAAAGGCTAGTCAGTCGCTAAGGGTCTATATCTTTTTATATAAAGACAGGGCATCAGCTGTGTATCACTATACTACGGCATAATAATATTTTTTCAGTATAATGCTTCAAATACTATTTATTTTTTTGCCCACAAAAAGATGCAAAATGCCTCATATTAAATACAGATTAATAAAGATTACACTTTCGCTATATTATGTCGGAGTGATTTTTTTTTGATGGCACCTAAATTTCTGACTGATGTTGGACCTGATTTGAGATGTATGTAGGTGCATGGTGTTTAAATTTAAGAAATTTGGAGGTTCACAGGAGTAGGCAGTAGGCAGAAACAAAAGTTATAATATATGTGGACAATACAAGCCCTTTTACAGTACTTGAAATTGCCTCGCGTTGCCTCCCATTGCCTCCATAAAATATTAATTATCATCATAAAGGGTATGTTGGTCATTTCACGTGCCTATCACTACTCGCCGCGCCCCCTCCCCGATCCGCGCCCGACGCCGTGGTCCCGACTCGCCCTCGCACTCAGCATCGCCCGACGCCCCGACCCTGCACGCGCTGTTGCGTTCACCAAAGCCGCCACCGCCGCCGCCGCCCTCGCATGGCGCCGCGCCGGCCTACCATCGCCCGCACTGCCCTGCTCTTACCCTAGCGACCGCTGCCCTGCTCTCTCCCTCCCTCTAGCCGCCGCCGGAGCCTCGTCGCGACGGCGGCCCAGCCGCGCCGCTGCCCCCGCCCCCAGCGCGAGGGCCACGGTGATCGCCTCCATCGCCGCCTTCGTCGAGTCCGCCGGATTCTCACGCACCCTCGTCGCCCTCCAGTCCAAGGCTAGCCTCAAGGTACCAACTCCCCTGTAATCCGATCACATGATGAAACCTCAAATCAATTTGGATTGTGCTCATTCTGATTCTATTCACTACTCTTTCATATGGAGAAATCGAGCATATTTCCTTTGTGTATAGGCTAATGCAGAATGGAGTTGTATGTTCAATTCTGCAACAAGAGAATAGCACTTGTTTATTTAGCTTGATTCTGGCAAAGCATGTGCAGAGAATGTTTCTGCTGCTTCTTTAGACAGGCCAGCTCTATTGTGAGAACTAGCAAGATGTAATTGAAACAAAATAAAACTGAAATGGCTTACTTTTTCTAGTTTACTGTTAGGTGTATGTGATTGGATTGGATGAATAGGTCAAATATTTGTTTTTTTAAATAATAATCATTGTACATAACTGATTTGCTATATATGTAGTTCGTTCATGTATGCATCAAGAGTTTCTCCATTAATGATTTTAATATAATATATTGCTTGAGATGAAAACAAAAGAAATATCATGTGCTGCATATCTTCATTTGTCCACTGAATTTGGGTTACCACACTTCTTGGTCGTCCCATGGGCATGTTTCTCTTATAATTGTGTCTCATGGTCGTCCCATGAATGTTGTTCAAATATTACACATCATTTTTGCGCCAATAATAATGATTGGTTGATCAATCTGTATAATTTTTTTTATTAACCTGATCAAATTTGTCATGGATCAAACTATTGGTTTGGCACATTGGCCTAATTAAAACTTAGCAGTTTCCAGTCCTATTTGGAAGGCACATAATGCTCTAGCAGTTATCATGATTTACTTCAAAATTGGTACTGCTAGAGCATTCTTTGTTCAGTAATACAGTGCACCTGCCTACTTCATTAATTGTTCAGCCTAGCTACTTCTTTCTTTGCTTTCTTTTTCATGACTTCAATAGTTACTATCAACACTGCTTCTATTCTCTTGGTATGCAAGGCTAGGTATATATGTCACAAATTGTTATGACAAAGGACAGTTCAAGAATGAGTTAACACACAACACAATCATTTACACTTGAGACTTGTGCTAAGTATTAACATGGTTTCTCTCTTTATTAGAGGACTAGCAGTTTATTGTTTATATGTCTACTACTACAGACTTGTTAATTATTCTGCTGGTGATATAAGTTCTGCATCCTTGACAAATTGGCAGAGTTATTTCATCTATTTGTGTTCAATTAATTAGCATAGCTATTGCTTTTCCTCCAGTTGTGGATTCACTTGGTGTTAGTGAAGCTTATTGATGTTTTAGTTATGTGATTATCTTTCCCTCTTGTCGGGGTTGTCTTGTATTATTTTTGGATATAATAGGTCACTGCTCATGCACCTGGGCTGGTTTCTGTTACACCTTGGTGGAGCTTGTTTCTGTTACACCTTGGCTGGTTCCAAGTTTCTAAATGCATATAAACATAGGCTGCTGTTTTAGAACATGGCAGGCTGCTGAAATTTGAAACTTCAAGTGCAAAGTGAATTTCAATAATGAAAACCTGTGCATCCTAATGAAAGCTTCATTTTTCAGGAGGAAATGTCGGATGATGATTCTTTGTTGGAGTACAGTGAAATTGTTATGAAGATATTTGGTAGTGAGGACGATGGATTTGAGTTTTATAACAACTACGCTTATGAGAAAGGATTTAGTGTGAGAAAGAAATACTACGAGTGGGACAACGGCCACAATGAGAGGACCCTTTGGAAGTTTGTTTGCAGCTATGAAGGTTTCCGCGCAGAGAAGGAGGTGAGGAGGGAGATCAAGAAGCGGAGGCCGCGGAATATCACTTGTTGTGGATGCCGTGCTCAACTTGTGATTACACAAGATCCGAAGACAGAGCAGTGGTATGTGAAGGATTTCATTGACGAGCACAACCATCCGATGACGGAACCAGACCTTGCTTGCTTTCTACGTTCACATAGAAGAATCAGCGATGATCAGAAAGCAGAGATTGTGCAGCTGCAGATTTCTAGGATCCGCAAACACCAGATAATGGATATTATGGTTAGGTGGTATGGTGGGTATGATAAGGTTGGATTTACATCAAGGGCCCTTTACAATTTCTGCCATCGCAACAAGGCGGAGACACTTTTTGGTGGTGATGCTCGAATAATCATCAGTTACATGATAGAATCGAAACATAGAGATCCTGATTTCTTTTTCCAGTACAAGACTGATGGGAGAGGGCACCTGATGGGACTGCTCTGGTGTGACTTTCAATGTCAGATGGATTATAGAGCGTTTGGTGATGTCATCGTGTTTGATGGCACGTACAAAACGAATCGATACAACCTGACCCTTGTTTCTTTTGTTGGGGTGAATCACCATAAAAGCACGATTCTTTTTGCCTGTGGAATTCTTTCTCACGAGGATACTGAGTCGTATGTATGGCTGCTTAGGTCATTCTGTGATGCCATGATTCAGAAGCATCCAGTTTCTATGATCACCGATGGAGACCATGCTATGAAGAAAGCAATCAGTATTGTGTGGCCGAATTCATCGCATAGGCTATGCGTATGGCATATTGAGGGCATTGCGCGTAATCTTCACACCCAGGATATGAAGGATAAGGTTAGGGGTTTTCTTTATGATCGTTGCTCCATAGAAAATATTGAGAGGAAATGGATAGCATTCTTGGTGAAGGAGAAAGTTATAGATAAGGACTCGTGGCTGTACCAGATGTATGAGATGAGGGAAATCTAGTGTGCGGCATATCATGCTGGTAAGTGCTACTTAGGACTGAGGAGCAACCAGCGTAGTCAGAGCCTACACTCTAGGATTCAGTTTAATCTAGATTGGAAAATGACACTATTAGAGCTGATACAGCATGTTGACCACTGTCTTTCAAAGTTGCGTAGTAATGAAGCGTATCTGGACTTTCAAGCAAGTTCTAAGCCATGCTTACAACCAGATGCTTCAACTATTGAGAAAGAGGCTGCGAATTTGTTCACACCAAGTGTTTATTTTGCTGATGTGCAGTACAGCGTAAAAGCAGCCGACAAGTGTTATTGGATTGAGACTGTAGATGGCTATGATATTGTTGAGTATATTGTTGGAAGGGTTGATAAAGGAGACAAACAATACTATGTGAAATGTGAGATATGCGTTGTTGAACGCAAGCTAAAGGAAATTTCTTGTTCTTGTCTAAAGTTACAGTCCCTTGGAACCCCATGCTCACACATCTTCTTTGTATTGGGTCGTCGAGGAGAACACAAGCTTCCAGACTACTGTGTTTTGGAAAGGTAGACAAGGGGGGCCAAGCGTGGATTTCCTCCTATAAGGAAGAGTGCCATGTATGACTATTCTGATAGCCTACAGAGGTACCATGAACTACACAATATCAGTCAAACGGCATCCTTCGTAGCATCTCAATCACTTGAAGCATATGGGCGGCTGAAACGCGTTCTTCATGAGGAAGCTGCTATGATCCCTCCAAATGGAGGAGAGAACGGAGGCAAGAGGTTTAGTCCTGTGCTGCCGCAAGCCCTAGATGTTGATTCTGCAGATGTCTTTGATCCCATACATGTGCCTGGCAGAGGGGCCCCGAAGAAAACATTGAAGTCAGTTTTAGATAAATCTAAGAAGAAATGTACCATGTGTAAGGGTGAGGGTCACAATCGGCGAACATGCTCCAAGAGAGAAGAGGTAAGCTAAGTATAATGTTCATCAAAGCTGAAAATTGGCTATCTATGAGGCATGTGTACTTATGGGTAATGTTCCTCTTCATTTGTAGGAAATAATGCTCCCTGAGGATGTGCTGGATATATGATTTGCCAAAGGTAACTAAAATGGCCTAGTCTTGTGTAAACACTACACTGTTTAGCACATTTGCTTTCCTTGTCATGTGAAACCCATACCCTTGCTGTTTGCTGCCTATATCTGCTGATTGTTCTCATAGATTTCTAGAACAATCCTGTGTCTGCATGAGTCACTGATCGGTTCTAGAGTGAAGTTGATAGGGTAAACTAGACCATTAGTGCATTGAAATTGACGCGAGCCATGGAATTGAAATTAACGCAAGCCATCTAAATTGACACAAGGCCACTGGGCAATACTGGCAATAATAGGAAATATTTGCAATACTGGCAATATCAGGAAATATTTGCTTTTGATACGCCATATGAGTTGTTCACATCAATGCCAAGTCATCATCCTTAGCTTCCCAAATAGAAATTAGCAACAAAAATGACTTTTACATAAGCATTTTGATTCCTAACCTCAATTCAAGGATAACCTAACATAGTATACATAGAGATAACACAAGTTCAGAAGCCGTTGCTAATTAAAGGATAACATAAGCATCTTGGAGCTCTAACGTTTGCTATCTTTGTAGTCATCTCTTGAGTCATGAAAAGCGTAGATCAACTACTTCACATCTTCTGCCTCATCACTTTCCAAACCCTGTAGTAGCAAGAGACAGTCAGGCAGTGCTGTCAGCACAAATCAAATATCAGCAGAGATGTTGCAATCCTAAAGAAACAAGATCAGTAAGATCAGTTTAAATAAGTCGACATGCAGTCGCACATATCCACGATCAGTAAGATGTTGCAATCCTAAAGAAACAAAGTGTGACCTCAATCACAGTACCAGCTCATGGCCATGATCAACCATATCGCCATGATCAACCATGTTGCAATCCAAAACATGACTCAACTACTAGGCAAAGATTTAGAATAATTCATTCTGTGAGAGTTTAGCATTCCCTTCATCTGCTAGTTCAGACTAGCAGCCATGTTGTTGGCAGCCATGGCCTCAAGCCCTTGAAAGTGGCACTAGTACCTGTTGGTTCAGATGACCTGAAAAATAAACAAACATTAGCAGATGTCACTTAATTCTCTGTTTTATCCATGTGCAAGCTATAATGCAGTATCCCAAAAAAGAGATAGAAAGTGGTGTAGAAGTGTTGTGCTTAGCTTTTAATGTTGTACAAGTGTTACCAGATAAAACAAGACTAAAACCGGTCTCACTTTATAGTTTTATAATCGCTATCACCACTGATCATTTAAGCAAAGGCAACTAGCTCTGAAATGCCAAAGTAACTACTCCTATGTCCTTGACACTAAATGACAAAATATCAGCCCCTTCTGCAAGGGAAAACTTCTCTTAAAATTTGCAATGATTAAAAAGAAGCTGGCTGCTCCTTCCATTGAAGCAGATATGGTGGATGTGAGTTATGTCAGGACACAAATAATAGACATCATATACCAGAAAGGAAAATCTAACCGAGACAATTGCTGCACTAAACCATTTGCCTATCCAAAGAAATGCATGTTGCAGATCTAAACAGGTATTCATCCTTACAAATAAAAATCATCAATGCATATACTCACACTAGCTTTGCCGCTATACCATCAGGTTAGTTAAGTTAAATATAAGCAAAGCCTTCTTAAACAGGTAGTGCTCCAAAGCTTTTGAAGCTAATATAGAGAAAAACTTGCCTAGAAGAACAGAAATGCAAGCACTAATGTGTTGAATGACATGTCAATCCTGCCCAATGTTACAAATGCTCCAACCAAGCCACCAGAAATTCTGCAAACTATGAAAGTCAAAGTTGAACCGGTTGACAGAACTATAGTTGTATCAGTAGCTCTTCATACTTCTTTTCACAAAACTCAAAATTACACTTGATGGCTGTGTCAAACTAAAAACCTAAGTCCAAGAACATTTAATTCAAGCTCATATCTGCAAATGAGATTTGTCAATAAATAATTCACTAACTAAAGAGAGCATACTTGACAGTTTCTAACCTAGTATACGAAAACCATCAATCCTGTAAGACCATACCCTTTTGCCAATTGGAAACAAGCACTGTATGCTATGATGAACACACAATTGCAAGTGATTTGTATGAACTACTCTAGTAGTTACGATATTCTCTGAACTAAGAATCAAAAGACATGAACTTGCAGCAGCGAGAAACCAACCTGGGTAACGCCTACGCCGGGTAAAGTGCACGAGAAGCGCGCAATGAGGTCAGCCGCGAGGGGCATGCCGCCGCAGTTCACCGCCAAGAGCGTGGCCACGTGGGCGACAGCGCCCGCGTCCACTTCCTCGGCAGTGCGCACGATGGCCAGCAGCGCCGGCGGCGCCAGCGTGAGGCGCGTGACGCCGAACCTGCCCATCGTAGATAGCACCGTGGCGGTGTCGAACCTGCCCCTGGTCGTGTGCAGCACGCCAGCACTAGTGTCGGTGTCAGCGCCGGCGCCTCCTCCTCATGGCGTGCTTGGATCTAGGTTTCATGGCCCCCATCCTCTCCTGCCTCCTCTTACTCCACCATGGACGAACGCCGAGGGCGGCGCCCGAGCGGAGTACGGCGAGGAGGAGGGCGACGCTCGAGCGGATGACGGCGAGGAGGAACGAGGGGTAGGGGTGGCCCGTTGCCCTACGCTCGGCCTCCTCCCATCGGCGGTGGCGGCGGCTCGCAGGACGGCGGCGGTGGAACCCTAGAAGAAGTAAACGACATATTCATTTAACTAACTATACTAATTGTATTATCCATCCTGACTATATTACTCAAAACATTATTTTTGCATTTATAGAGTTACCGTTTTACCCTTTATCAAAAAAACTACGAGAATGGAATTACCGCCCAGTCCTAATCCCCACATTTGCGGAGGCAATGGAAGGCGATTTTTGCGCATATGGCCTACCGATCATAGACACAGCAATCGCCTCCCGTTGCCTCCGTCCCATTGCCTCCCGTTGCCTCCTACCTTTGTTGCCGTCGGATTGGCCGCTCTCGGTCGATGTCAGCCATCGAATTTTTTCCCAATTATTGTAAAAACTTTCATAACTATAATAATCATGCCCAGTAGTAACTGAAGTCAAAACGCTCCGCATAAAGCACAACATAGTTGAGTTAAATAATAAATACTGAGTGTTCGATTTGACTTCCACACAAAACCACTGAAAAATACGTTAGTCAACAATCCCCCGTGGCCCACCTAAATGCTTGTTTGATACATGTGTAATGAGTTAGAAATTAAATTAAATTCTACTACCTCTGTCCTGAAAAGGATGCAACTATAGGTTGCGTGTCAGTTAAAGTGTTTCACGTTTGACCAAGTTTCTAGTCAATAATATTCACATTTATAACTCAAAATAAATTTATTATAAAAATACATTTTGTAATTAATCTAATGATATTTATTTGGTATTATATATATTTATATTTTTTTATTTATAATTGGTCAAACTTAATATACTAAAACATGGTACTGTTCTAGAATTGCAGTCTCTGCACTCTAACACATAAATTATAGTGAATGTGAGTACATCCTCCTGGTACCTCCAATCTCTGGCTCTGCAACTCTGATTAGCTCTAAGCAGTTTCACAGGCCTCGATCGTTCGTAGTACCTCGCATGATCTTGGTATGGCCGCACACCAGCAGCAACAGCAAGCGCCCCATGTCCTGAATTTTGGCCGCTGGTTTGGTTGCAGGTGGAGCTGTTCGATCACCCGCACCTGCTGCTGCAGGTCCGGAACAACTCCTTCCTGCTCCCGGCGAGGAAGGTAGGCGTTGTGTGTACCTGGCAGGTAAGCAGTATGTACTACCAATTGTGTAGTGATATATCAACTACCACTATACTGTAGATCTTAGGATGGTTGAAACGTTTCACCCTTTTTACATTACATACACGTTGATGGTTGACTAGACTGGAGAGTGCATCGGGATGTGGTGGAGATCTGAATTTGAGGCCATCCCATTTCCGTACATGCCTCCAAGCTTCCGTGCACCAAAGGTACAGAATTTTGGCGTATCTAGAATATCTAATACACTAATTTTAATTTCGTCAGCATTGTGCTGACCTAAGCGTGTGAGTCCTGTTTTGCCTGAAGGAATGCATCAAGCTGTTCCTGATCAGGCTGCCGATGTCTCGACAGTTCGTCGTGCCCAAGAACATGAAGCTCCTGGTAGTGCCCTTGTCCCAGATTCATGGCAATGCAATGCTCAGGTATGCAGGATTCTGCACCACAGCGAAAAGGTTCTATATATAGTTCAGCGCCAAACTTCCTCTCTAACGTCCCCAAATGGTCGCCATCTGCAGGTTTACGGTCCAATTATATCTGGCATCCCGAATCTACCGTCCAAGTTCTCCTTCAACGTCATCAGTGACTGAAATGTGGAAACCAGAATTTTGAGGGTTTAGTAGACACGTGCATATTTGGCTAGAGCAGTACGCGATACCGATGGAAGCATGTATTGATTGAGAAGTAGCTCATCCGTATGTTTGTATAACGTATTTCCCCCCTCTGGCTGATATATTGAGATGTACTGCACTACCGGGAACTGGGTCTAAGCTGAGCGCAAAAATGTTTGCCGAGTACATTCTATCGAACACTCGGTAAACAAGTTTTTTGCCGACTGCTATAAAAAACACCCGGCAAAATAATTACACTCAGCAAAAGAGGCAAAAAAAACACTCGGTAAAGTTCGACACTCGGTAAACAAGAAAAAAAACACTCGACAAAAGTAGGCACTCGGCAAAGAACCGCCACGTAGACAACCGTTAGTCCGTGTGCCGTCCGTTAGTGCATTTGTCGAGTGTCCGTTAGTGGAAACACTCGCCAAACAAATACACTCGGCAAATAAATATGTTTGCCGAGTGTAATTATTCGGCACTCGGCAAAGAAATATGTTTGTCGAGTGTATTTGTTTAGCACTCGGCAAAAAAATAAGTTTTTTTCTCTTCTGACCTTGAAACTTTTTCTACTCTCCACGTACAACATGTGGTACTCCACGTTAAGATTTGGTATATTTTTGGACCTGTTTGCTATATTGAATTAATTAATTGCATTTCAAGGATTTTTTTTGGTATAAGTCAAATTTTAACTATAAGTGATTCAAATAATTGAATAAAATAAGTAGAAAAATGATATTCATGTTATTAAGTCCATTGTGAGGCCTTACCCGGAAAATAAAAAGAAATTTCAAACATCTTGTTCAGGAAATACGACCACGAACGTGTGGCCGAATGGTTTTTAAATTCTAAAAAAAGCAAACGAAGTCCGAAAATCAGGAGATTTGTCATGATGTGATGATATCATACGTGGAGGCTGTGGTAAAAAATTAAAAAAGTTTCATACAATTTGTCACGTACGATGTTTACAAACCAAAACATCTCAGAAGAAAAATCGTAGCGTTGAGAAAGATTCGGTAAGATTTGGAGTCAAAGTGAAGGTCGAATTGGGGTTTGGCTTTAAAACTTTTTGTATTGGCAATAGAGAACATGGATTGTTTCATGTGAAATTTTGGTAATTTTGTGGATCCGTTTGATAATTTTAATTTATTAAGTGCAATTATAGAATTTTGATTGATATAAATTCAATTTGAGCTGTAACTGCATAAAATAATGGAATAATTTTCCTAGCAAAATCAAATACATATTGTTGAGTCAATTTGACAAGGTATTTTCAAAGTACATCGGAACAAATTGAAAAAAAAAACACGGCTCGGAAAAGAAGGAGAAGAAGAAAAATAAAAAAATAGGTTTGTCGAGTGCCCATTATCTGGCACTCGGCAAAGCTGGCGTTTACTAAGTGCTAGGCCTGGGACACTCGCAAACCCCCTCACCCGGCCCCACACATGCACAGTAGTTTAGGGTTTGAAAATAAAAAAACAAAATGTGTTCGCCGAGTGCTAGATCACCGGCACTCGGCAAACCTCCTGATAACCACCCCAGGTCGGCCTCACCGACACAGACACATTCACACACACAGCCACCCCACGCACACACGCACGCGCACCGCACGCACACACGCATCCCGTCGCCGCCCCTACCCCCGATGTCCCGCCCCCGGCACGCTCGCCGTCGGCCTCCCGGAGCCCCGCCCTCAGCGCGCCTGTTGCCGGCCTCCCGTCACCCCGCCCCCAGCCGTCGCCGCCGCCTCCTGCCCCTAGGGCACCGCCCCCGGCCGCCGCCGCCCCAGGATCCCGCTGCCCCCCCACGCCCCCCCCCCCCCCCCCCCCCGGCGGCTGGTGCCCTCTACTCGATTTGGTACTTCTCACATTTGAATGATTTACATGCTAGTATACCGCAAGCACTGTATTGCCAAACGGCAGTTACTTTAAAATTTGGAGACCAAGGGTAAACATTTAGCATGACAGACAAACAATTTGTTTAGACTTTAGACGACGCTATAGAGCCTAGATCGGGTCATTATTTTAGCATGATCATTACCTCTTTTTCCAGTCATGTAATGAGCATTAGAGTTAACGATTAGTTTCATCTTCTTACAGCCTAGTAAGTTCCTAAAACATAAAAAGTTTCAGATAGAAAAATTGGATGCCCAGCTTGGATGCTTCGTTGCAACACAAACTAAATCAGATGATTAGGGCCAAATAAACCATGTATAGTTGTCGCTAGCTGTCCTATGTCCAAATTCCTGATGAACGCACTCCAGGTTATTTCTGTTTTATTCATCATTCATTGATTTTTATATACTTTTGCATTGCATTGTAACATTGGGATGAAATATTGTAGGCTTAGCTGGAATAAGAAACGAGGCGTTGGGAGGAGCTAGAGGTGAGGATGGAGGCAGAGCAGCAGAGGATGGAAGCAGAGCGGCTGCAGATGTTTGAATATATGAGGGGTGTTTACGCTGCAATCGGTCAACCTCCGCCACCGATGCCAGTCCCTCCTCCTCAACCTGCTCTAAATACTGTTTCAGTTTCTAGTTTATGCAGAATCAATCTTACAAAGATACCCGTACACTAGAAACTAGAAACTAGAAATAAATTAGAAACTAGAAATTAGAATGATTTATAGTTTACAAACTAGAAATAAACTAGAAACTAGAATGATTTGTGGTTGTGAATGAACCTACTTGTGATTTTAAAGTTTATTTGCATTTATGTGTTATCGATATATCTATATGAACTACATGTGATGCTTATTGTGAACTATGCGTGATGCCTGTAATGTTTATTTGAGTGTGGTACGTTATACGTGCCCGAACCATAAAAACTAGAAATATATGGTCGCTTTGCCGAGTGTTACACTCGACAAAGAGGCATTTTACCGAGTGCCAAGGTAAAAACACTCGGCAAAGAGGACACGTGGCAAAAAACTATACATTCTGGGCCAGTCTTTGCCGAGTGTCCGGGATTGGACACTCGGCAAATCAGCCATGTTTGCTGAGTGTCTGGGATTTGACACTCGGCAAAGCAGCCATGTTTGCCGAGTGTTAGTGCCTGGACACTCGGCAAATAAGGGCACATTTGCTGAGTGTCAGGGCTAGGGCACTCGGCAAACATGGCTTCTTTGCCGAGTGTCAAATCCTGAACACTCGGCAAATGGGCCATGACCGTCTCCGCGCCGTCACGTTACTTTTTTTGTCGAGTGTCGGTTTTAGCTCTCGGCAAAGTATTTGCCGAGTGCCCGATAAAAAACACATGACAAAGAGACGTTTGCCGGCACTGTAGATGTCATATGCTGTTTGCCGAGTGTTACACTCGACAAATTCTTTGCTGAGTGTTTGGCACACGGCAAAGCTACTGTTTCTGGTAGTGCTGTATGTGTTTCTTGCGACATGTGTTTGACCGTGAGAGGACGATTCAGTGCTGTACAATATCTCATGTTGCTTACCGACAATATATATAGTACCACAATCTCTTCTACGCACAATAATATGTTGAACTACTTCAATAAGTCTACGTGCAAGATAGCCAGCATCCGCTGTTCGTATAACAGTGTGTGTATATATATATATAAAGAAGAATAATTGAAGACGCTGCCTTAAGCACGAAGGCTCCTCCAGAAGATAAGCACGAAGGACGCTCTAGAAGGCTCTTCCTGCTCTATAAGAGAAGAAGTCGGGCGCATTCATTCATCACCATAACCAGAACCACTACGACGACCACCACCAGCAATACCTTCACTAAAGCCACCGCTCCACTTTTCCACATACACCATGAGGACCATGATCTCAGGAGCACTCTGAGTTAGTCCACCACTAATAGTAATACTCCACGGCCACCATTGTATTACTCCACTACCGTTGTAAATTAGAGAACAAAGGAAGTCCCCATGACCTTCCCGCTTGTAAGGTAATCCCTAAGGTTTGTGCTAAGTGCTTGGGGTTTTCCAAAAAGGAAAGCCATATGTAAGCTTGCTCTGTGTAAATGAATTAAGCTTTCCTATTTTAATCCCTGTCTTCCTTTAAGCTCGTTCATATGGGGCGATGTCTCTATGCTAGGGACCCTAGAGGAGAAACCTCTGCGTGTGTTGTTCTCGTGTTAGCCCTGGTAGCGATATTTGTAGAGAACCCTATGTGCTCAGAGAAGTGTTCTCTTTGGGTGGAACTGCCTAGGGAGACGATAGAGTCTGAGTCTTGTGTGTGCGATGCTGGGGATAGCGAGGGAGAAGAGCGAGTTATCCTGGTTCTGAAGCGACACAGTGATGCATACAGTGAGTATCGAGTATGACTGACACAAACATAGTTACACGACCAGCTAAAGCTTTGGTCTCGCTAGCCTACAAAAGATCCTGAGAATTACACGCATACCCATAATCCACATATACCTAATCACGCACGCATCCACCATCCACCACAAGTGCTTCGCATAGTGCTTGCATAGTGAGGAGAGTTTGCGTGCCCAAGCCACTCTCGGGTGAGTGCTCGTGCATTGTTCATATTTTGAATTTAAATAGTAGCGAGTCTTTTGAATAGTGCCACGAATTTGAATAGTAACCATTGAATTTGAATAGTGCTATGAATAGTAACTCAAGAATTTTAAATTTGAATTTTGAATTCGAGTTTGTTGCAGCAGTTTCTAGTGTAATCGACCCCCTATAACAGTGGTATCGGAGTTTGGTTGTAAAAATTAGAACTTAAGGGATTTACTAAAATCTAGTGAAGATTAAAAACCTACATTATTTAAATTTAGAAGTTAATATAAGTAAGTTTGTCAATACAGCCTCAGTTAAATACTTTACTTATAATGGAAATTCTAGATAGCAAGATTCAATATTATAAACAAAAATTAAGTAAAATACCTGAAGAATATAATACCTCCATGTTATGTGAATGGCCTACAATCCGAGAGAAAGAAGTATATTTTATTAGAAAATTGGCTAAACTAAAAATGATAAGGAAAAATATAAAAACCAAAGAAGTTGTGTAGAAAAATAATTATACCATAACTGAAGAAAAGCAGTGGGAAATTAATGAAAAGATTTTATTAGAATGTTATGAAGAAGAAGAAAATAATGCCCAGACTTACCAAGATTTTACATACTCTTTAGATGATGAAGAGTTACACAATCTAGATAATGCAATGGAAGGATTAGATATAATATCTGAAAATATTAATAGTTCAATAGAAACAAAAATAGAATTAATGAATCAAGAAGATTGTGAGCACGATTGGATAAAAGGAAGAGGTGATTCTAATATAAAATGTTCTTTTTGCATATATTATGCTAGTCAGGAAAATAGATTCACATGCAGCATATGTTTAAAGCAAGCATGTTCCTCATGTTTAAGAACTAATAACAAAAAATAGAGACAAGAAGTAGAACTAGAACCATAAGATAAAATATTAGTAAGTAGAGTTAGAAATTTAGAGAATAGAATAAATAGCTTAGAAGCATAATTAGAAGAGCTAAAGAGTAAAATAGAACTCAATGAAATAAATAAGATTGAAGAAAATCTTAGAGGCATTACCGAGTTAAAGGATCAAGCAATATTAAATAGAAAAATGATAAAGCTATACAATTAAAAGATGCCATAATAAACTTTGGTAGCAAATATACAGTTAGATTACCAATTAAAGAAATTATAGGAATAAGAGTACCTATAAAAGTAAAATTAACACCTAACATCACTTATAAAATATTAGCATTAGTAGATACAGGTTGTACAAAAAATATTATACATGATAAATATTTCACAAAATACCCAGAAATAGTTCATACAATAGATCAAAATAAAGCTGAAATATCTACTGATATGTCTGGATTGAAAAAGGTTCATAATCAACTAGCTTATGATGTTGAGATACAAATAAATAATACAAAATATATAATGGTTGAAATCACAATAAGAGGCCTATCTATGATACATGATGATATGATATTAGGATTAAGATTTTTACAATTCTCTTTACAAAAAACAATCATACATGAGCAAGAAATAACATTTATTCCTTATTAAGACAACATTCCATATATAACAGAAGTATGAAAGGCTATAAATTCTAATATAGGAAAGACCAATCTAGAACTCTAAGGATCTGATAAAAATATCCCTAATAATTATATAAATGAAGCGCTAGGTGAAAATATAGAAGAATTTTATATAGCAAACTCATGTATAGAATGTATTCGTCTGCAATCATTAACACCAAATTGGTATCGAGATATAAAATCTAAAAAGGATATAGATAAAATGGTAAGATTGGAAGATATTCAAATAATCAGAGAAATACCAATGAAGCATTGAGATAAAAATGATATAGTATATAACTGACTATATAATCAAGACAAGTCCTATAGAAGCAACACCTAAAGACATAAAAGAATTTAAGATGCATATCGAAGAATTAATAAAATTAGGAGCTATAAGAGAAAGCCGAAATCCGCAAAGATCAACTGCATTTATAATTAGAAATCATGCTGAAATAGCTAGAGAAAAGTCAAGAATGGTTATTAATTATAAAAGACTAAATGATAATACCATAGATGGTATCCCAAATAAGCAAGAATGGATAAATAGAATACAAGCAAGTAAATATTTCTCAAATTTTGATTTAAAAGTTGGGTTTTGGCAAGTAAAAATAGTAGAAGAATGGACTGCTTTCACATGTCCTCAAGGTTATTTTGAATGGCTAGTAATGCCCTTAGAATTAAAAATGCCCCTTCTTAATTTCAAAGAAAAATGCAAAATATTTTTAATAAAAATCAAGAATTCATATTAGTTTATATTGACCGACTTATTAGCTTTCTCAAAATCCTACAAAGAGCATATAGCTCATTTAGAAATGTTCTTTAGAAAGGTAGAACAACATGGGTTAATATTGTCTAAAAGAAAAATGGAGATATATATAAGGAAAATATAAATTTTTTAGTCATGAAATAGGAGATGGAAAAATCTATTTACAGGATCATATTGCAAAGAAAATCTTATAATTTCTAGATGTCATGAATGATAAGAAAATGTTGCATCAATTATTAGGAATAGTAAATTATGCTAGAAATTATATTGAAAATTTAGCTAAGCTAGCTGGTCCATTGTATGCAGAATTAAGGAAAAATGGACAAAAACATTTTAACTCTGAAGATATAAAGTTAGTAAGAACTATTAAAGAAAAGGTCAAGGATTTTAAACCCCTAAAATTACCTTTAGACGATAATTATTTCATTATAGAGACAGATGCATCTGAGTTAGAATGGGGAGTGATACTAAAATAGAAACCACACGAGTATTTGCCAAAATCAAAAGAAAAAACATGTAGATATGCTTCAGGAAAATACAAGCTAAAAGCAATAAACAATGCTGAGTTCTCCTACAACAATAGCTACTAGAAGAGTCTCAAGATGGCACCGTTCGAGGCACTATATGGTAGAAAGTGCAGAACTCCATTGTTCTAGAATCAGATAGGAGAAAGTCAAGTGTTTGGACCTAAGATTCTCAAGGATGCTGAAAGGCAAGTGCAGACTATCAGGGAAAAGTTAAGAGTGGCATAGTCAAGACAGAAGAGTTATGCTGACACTCGAAGAAGAGAATTGGTTTTTGAAATAGGGAATTATATTTACCTAAAGGTGTCACCTATGAGAAGTGTGAGAAGGTTTAATATGAAAGGAAAATTAGCACCAAGGTATATTGGACCTTTCAAGATTTTAGAGAGACATGGAGAAATAGCTTATCAGTTGAAATTGCCTGAGAGTTTGTCAGGTGTACACGATGTGTTCCATGTGTCTCAATTAAAGAAGTGTTTGCATGTACCCGAGGAGCAGATACTGTTACAAGAGCTTACAGTTAAGGAAGATCTTACCTATGAGGAGTTTTTGGTAAAAATTTTGAAGACCGCAGAAAGGGTTACAAGGAGCTAAGTTATAAAAATATGTAAGGTTCAATGGAATTGGTATACAGAAGATGAGGCTACTTGGGAAAGAGAAGAGGATTTGAGAAAAACATACCCGCAGCTCTTTGAGTAAGCATCGTTCGAATCTTGAGGACGAGATTCAATTTAAGGGGGTAGAATTGTAACAACCTAAAATTTGCTTTTCTTCAAATAGAATTAAATTCATTTAATTATGAATTTTTGTGTACATTTAAACCTTGAGAAAATAATAATCTTTATTGAAATTAAAATTAATCATAAGTTTAGCAATGTGGTTGTGCATTCATGCTGTTGCATAGTATTTCTTTTGTATTGTGTGGTTTGAAACTAAACTTCAAATTGCTTCAAATGGATTTGAAAATGCATTTGAAAAACATTTGAGATAAAACATAAGGGAATTTCCTCGCCATTCCTAGCTTTTGGCTCAGTTGGCCTAGTGGCCAAGCCTACGTGGAGCTTTCCCTTCCCTCTCTCCTTGGCGTCGGCCTCACCCCGCGGCCTGCTTTCTTCTTCTTCTTGCGTGGCCCATTTCCCCCTCTCTGCCATAGGCCGGCCCAGCCAGGCCGTAGCTTAGCAGGCCATAACCGTGCAGCCGCCCATGTTTTGCCTCTCCTCAGCAGCCCACGCGTAGGCCCAACTTCTCCCCTTGTGGACCAATAGTGAGCAGCAGCCTAGTTGAGCCATCCCCTCTCCCTCCTTTCACTTATAGCGGGCCCCACCCGTCAGGGCTCTCTTCTACCTTGCTCTTGTGCTCGAGCCAAACACCACCGGGAGTCCACGCTAACCATGCCACTCTCCTTGCCTTGCACTCCATGATGCCCTCGGCCTTAAATAGTAGCCCCACTATGTCGCCTCCCCCCGAAATTGCCAAAGCCGCTTAGCCACATGATCGCAGCGCCGCTGTCGAGCTAACCCTAGAGTCACCACCAACATCGTCCGCCTCGCTGCGTAGGCTGTCGTCCCTACGCCACCATAGGCCGTGCGAACCTCTATGGTGAGTTCCCCATCCTCTCTTCTCTCTCCTAGACTTTTTCGTTCAGCAAACTGTTCACTGTAGCGCTTAAACCAACATCGTCGGCGAGCTTGCTCGATTTTCGGCCATGGCGTCGCCGCGCTTGGCCGATCATGCCAGTCTCTCCCATCCGTCCAATCTAAGATCAAGGGCCAAGATTAGAACATACCCCTTCGCGGTGAAATTTGCAAAAAGGCCATTATAATTATTCGAGTCTCAACCCGCCGTCCCTGTAATCTTTCAAAAGAGCCCTTATAAGTATTTAGTTTGTAACCCACAGTTCATAGCGTCTTTTCCGATTTCGTTTTCTTCTTTTGAAAGCATACTTTGTTTCGGTTAGATCTAAAATACGTTTTTAGCTATTTATAGTTTTGCCACTGGATTTGTTTAGGCTATAACTTTTTTGTTTTAATTCTGATTTGGTCCGTTCAAGTTGCGTTAGGTTCATAATTCCATAATCTACATGATTATACTACTGTTAAGCATGTTTTCAACTTTTAAAATTGGAGGTTAGATTTAATCTATTATTTTACTAAAGAAAATCTTGTTTAATTCATAACTTCTTCGTTTTAGCTTCGATTTTTATGATCTTCGCGTCTGTGTGCTCGTAGCATCGCGTAGAACCGTTTTAAAACTTTTTAACTTTCTATTTCTACTATTTGGTGTATTGTTCTAATTAGCTTGTATTTGTTTGCTATGCATGTATGAATGGATGCCTATGTGGTGCTGTTTGATCTCGAGTAGACAGTGAGTTTTGTGTTGGTGATTTGGAGCAACTCTTTGAAGATCAAGACCAGCAGCGATACTTTGAATTAAGGCAAGTATAATATGAGATTCCTTGTTACCTATTTACTTTAATGCAAACTCAATTCATATGCATATGATAATAAACCGATTGGAGTCTACTTACCTTGATATTGATTATCATGTCCTTGATTTATCTATGGGTTTTGCATGTGGGTAGTATGCTCAGTTTGCTCCAACTAATATTGATTAAAGAATATGATTAAAGATATATGCAATATGGTATTAAAAGATGTTTTTTAGCAACATGAAACCAAGGGGGCTAGAGCATTGGGCCTTTTCTTATAGTGCTCTAGTTTCTCTCCATAAGGACTCATCTTTAAGTGATAACCCAGGACTTATAGTACAACCATGAGGACCACATAGCTCTAGTCTTAGTCCAGTACCTTGCTCTTTCTAGTTTGTAGCAGTTTACCATAAGGGCAAGAGGGGCATACTAGGCTGGGTATGGGCCTCATCCCCAGGGTGTGTACTATGCTGCATGTATTAGTGCCACTTTTGGAGATGACTCCATAGCACTTGGGAGATGAAATCCTTAGCGGCTGCTCCTTATTAGAACAACTAGGGAAAAGCTTCGTAGTGTACCCTGCTTGCTCACCTTGGAAGTATTTTGGGAGTAATTAACCTAGGCATATGGGCAACATGACTTATGGTGAAAGTGTACAACCTCTGTAGAGTGTAAAACTGGTATATCAGCTGTCCTCATGGTTACGAGCGGCCTAGATCCTTACTGAATAGTTGGTTACTCAGATATTTTGGTTATGATTAAAATTGCTTATATCTCTAATTATTCATATGTGGGGGCCTAAGCATAACTTAGCAACTTATGATTAATAATAAAATATGATCAACTAAAAGTGCTTACCATAGTTCAGTCGTATCAAGCCTTTTGAGCCTGCATCCCCTCATGTTATGCTTGCTAAGCGGTAGTAGCTTACGTTTGTTTTATTTCAATAGTTTGGCAAAATCCTGGATGGGTACCAGATGGAGGTTCTTCAGAGGAGTTTCCCGAGAGGTGTTAGGCTTATGATCAACCAGTTGACGATTCCTGTGGTGTTGGAGGCTTCACCGGAAGAATAGAGTTATAGTATATACTATAAAGTAAGACTATGTCCTTTGTAACAAATACTTGTGCGCTATGTAATAAAGGCATTGTCTTTGATATTACTCCTTCATTTGTAGCTATATGTGTGAATTGAATTCCTGGGCACACATATTGTGTGTATCTGGTTTTGTTCTTAAAACCAGGTGCTACAGGAACATCACATGCTATACTTGCCTTAAACTCAGATCCTTCTTCTATTGAATTGTAACCTTCAAAGGACTTCTTCTTGACCACCCACTTCTTCTATATCACCAATGCAAAGATCACCGACTGGACATGATCATAAAGCACCACACAAGCATCCATGCAATCATACATGAAGTAAACAATAGAACTAAATCAAAATAGTACACCAAACATAGTAAACAGTGAGTAAAAAGGTTTTAAAGATGTTCTAGATGTCGCTACGAACACACAGACATGAAAAGCATACTAATCAGAACTACGGTGGTAAAGAAACAACTATAGGGTTTTATATTATAAAAGAAAAGAGAAGACTATATGCTTGATTTATGTTAATTAGGAAAAACTATGTGAGTAGCATTAATTTAGATTAAACAAATCATATTTATACTTAAAAATTGAGTTGAAGCTAATCATATTTTATTTATAAATATTTTAATATCATTTATGTCAATTCAACTTTAACTTGCAAATACAAACCGACATGTGAGAACATCTAATCAAATATGATATGTGTGTTTAGACTAAATATATTATAATTTAGAAACATATTTATGTTAGCAACTAGTCATGTTAAAACTTATTTGTAAAAGAGCATTGTATATAATTATGTTGCTTTTATTTATAAAAACTTGTAGCATGCATATTAATCAAATTAATATTTAAGCATATATATAAAAGTCATTTGACATGAAAAACGATGACACTAGCATGTAGATCACATCGATACGAATCTAACGCAATTGGAACAACTCGAAATGGACTTAAAACGAATATACGACCATGATATTACGAACTGGTGGTAATTTCGTAATTACCTTGTCTTCATCATTTGGCCTCCCGTACAGCCACCACACGGTCATGGCAATAGCAACTGCACAAGGGTGGGCTCGACTTATTGCACGAAGGAGAGGATGGCCGGGCTGGGCAACGCGGCGACGACGACGATGGCGAGAGAAGAAAAATCTAATTTACTACATGAGGGATTTCCCAAACTAGGGCTCTCCTTACGGTTGTTTTGGTGTGCTTTGCCCAAGGAGTTGGTACATATTTATAGGGAGAAAAACTCCCCATATCTACATCAACTAGCAATATAGTACTAATTGATGTTGCACCCTCCACATTTACTAATGGGCCTAAATAATCATTAAAGCTCCTTAGTAAATAAATGCATGGGCCTTTATGATTTATTAGGATTATTGCACATGGACTTTGAGCGTTGGGAAAAATGAAAGATTTATTATTTTTAGAATTAATTAATTTTATGGATAAAATAATTCTAGAAAAGTCTAGAATTATTATTTAAGCCTCGATAAATACTCCGAAAGCTCTGAAAATTCGGGAAAATTTTCTAGAGACATTATGGAATATGAGGAACCCAAATAAAGTATTTGGAGCTCATGATAAGATAATTTGGAGCATATAAAAATTAAATTATGCTCATAGATAGGTAGGAACAAGTTCCAGAAAAAACTAGAAAAATTCCCGAGAAGTTTGTAGAGATTGATTGACGGACAAGGAACTGAAAGGAGTGATTTGCGTTACAAAGAAAAGATTTTAGGAAGCTCCCAACGAAAACTTGAGCCGAGAAATAAAAAATTTGATTGTAGAAAAAGATAAAGACGTGCCAGAGAAAGAAAATTGACCTACTAACGTATTTTAAAGACTTTGCTCACTCTCAACACACAAAGAAGCAACAAGCAAATATCACATCATCCAAAAGCCCATCAAAATTAGAAAACTTTGAAAATTCACATTTTTCCTATAACTAAATTTGCGCTAGCTCAAACTAAACTTAGTAAATTTTATCTAAGTATTAAAATAATTCATTTTATTTTGTGTTTTCTATGCATAACCCAAAATCAGAAATTTTGGGGTGTGACATTCTTTTTATTAGATTTTGCTATTTCTTAAAGCAACGGTCTTCTAAAATCTATATCAAATCACAGAAAAAAAATCCAAAAATAGAAAACTCAAATCCTATAGACTCGTTACACTTAGAAGATATGTACTGTAATAATGATTGATGTAGTATGGCCATTTTTCCCATATCATTAAATAGATCAAGCTTGTTCATGGGTACTTTATTCATGTGCTTAGATGCCTCTAAAATACATGGTAAATTCATAATAGGTGCAACATACCAATATTAACTTTTCAAAAAAAACATACCAATATATCACTATGCTAAAACTTTCAGACCTAAAGGAGGGGTAGAACAGTACAGTAGTCTACTGGATCTTTTCCCTCCTATCGTATTGAAGCTCCCCCACTACCCCAGACCCTCACAGAAAATGGGGCAAAAGGCGTATGCACGAGCTACTGTCGTGGCGGCCCTAATCCTATAGCATAGCATAGCATAGCACTGCCCACCATTTTTCAGGCATCGTGCTTCTCACAACCTTTCCTTTTTTTTTCTCACCTGTGCTCCTTTCTTTTTACATGTACAATACTTCCTTTGTCCCCAAAGAAAAATACATTTTCACATTTTAAGAAGGCAAACAGTTTAAAATTTAACCAAAATTATACCAAAAATATTAATATTTATGGTACGAAATAAGTATCGTTAAATTAGTTATGAAATATATTTTTATAGTAAACTTAGTTGAAGACATAAATATTAATATTATTCATTGTGAACTTAATCAAACTTGAATTAGTTTGACTAGCACGAATGACATAGTTGCATTCTTTCTGGGACAGAGGGAGTACCTCCAAGACTTAATTCAAAAAATACCAATTAAGAGTCAACAATTTCAAATTTAGTAAAATACTCCCTCAATTCTGAAATATATAGCATGCACATATTTAAAATTCAAACTTTATTATCTTTAACTAACAATTGGCTTAATTATATGAAGAATTTATACTATAAAAGTAGTTATATTAGATTTGTATTTAGAAATACTTTTAATGATCAAACTTTAGTTCTTATAATTAAATTATATATTTTAAGAAAAGTTATAGGTCAAAATATGACCGCACTCAATCAAATCGTGCTTTATATTTTGAGAGAGGGATATACACAAAAAGTACTAACATTTGTATTAATAAATAATATTATTAGATTAATTATGAAATATATTTTCATCAAAAAATATTTAAAAATATAAATGTTGATATTATTTTTTATAAATATGGTCAAACCTAAAAGAAAAGCCTTGTTCTAAATCTATAATTGCATTCTTTTCATAGTGGAGTAAATATACTATAGTAAAAACCACTAGTAGTACTTTTTGTTTTGGCTAGCTTGCTTCTGGTACATCTGTTAGCTGTAGCCCCAGCCACAGCGACTGTAGTAGCACTATGGAAAAGAGAAAAAAAATGAGTACTACCTCCGTCTACAAACAAAATACAATTTAAATTATTTAAAGTTCAACCAAATTTAGAAATAATTTAGTATTTGTGGCATTCAATAAATATACTATACAAATGCATTTAATAAAAAATAATAAATAATATTCCGTGCCATAAATATCGATACTTTTCTATATAAATTTTGTCAAACACAAATGTTTTGACTTAGTATTACGTCAGATTGCATTCTTTTCTGCATGAAGGAATGATACTGACACCAAATATCCAAAAAAAAATGAAAGCACTTTTCTCTGCCAGAGAACAATACATACAATTTCATTATAGTTGCAAGGCAAATCATTTTTATCCAACTAAGTTGACGCTAAAAACTATTGATATTTATGATAGTAACTAGATGTTATTACATTTACCGTAGAATATGTTTTTATAGTATACATAGTTGAAGGTAGTAGCTCAGATTTCTTCTTGGACAAATTTGACCAATGCTATTTAGGGCGCATTTATAGAGACTCCGACCGGCTCCATCACTGTAGCAGCAATGTAGCAGAGCCGGCGGAGCCCTAAAATCATGGCTCAGGCTCTCCTCCTCCTCCTCCTCCGATATTGTTTGGTGCTGGAGTAAAAGCCTTTTTTTTTTGCTTGCTACAATAATCTACACTCTTGCATAGTAGTCACATGGAGGAACATGAGAGCGCCTGAAACCCATACCAAACTCATTTGTGGCAACACTGTGCCATAACAAAATCGGAAAGTAGTAACATTATATCCAAACCTTACCGGCAATTGGAACATGGCTTTTTCGAAGAAGGGGAAATCCACTTTACTATATATTGGCGAATGGGCAAGAAGTAGCCAGATATCTTTTCCAGGAACACGATTTCACGTGTGTTTCATTAAGAAGAAGTTAGAGCGCTGAAGAACAGCTTACACGATGCTACTATGGGAGAACCCATAGCGCTGCACACGAACCACAAAGAGTGGTTAAGAACAAAATACAGAGAGTGGTCAATTTGACAAGGTATTTTCAAAATACATCGGAACAAATTGAGAAAAACACGCCCTGGAAAAGAAGAAGAAGAAGGAAAATGAAAAACAATAGGTTTGCCGAGTGCCCATTATCTGGCACTCGGCAAAGCTGGCGTTTACCGAGTGCCAGACCTGGGACACTTGGCAAACCCCCTCACCCGGCCCAACACATGCACAGTAGTTTAGGGTTTGAAAATGATAAAAAAACAAAATGTGTTCGCCGAGTTCTAGATCATGGGCACTCGGCCAAACCGCCTGATAACCACCCCAGGCCGGCCTCACCCACACGCACACACACAACCACCGTACGCACACACGCACACGCACGCGCACCGCACGCACACACGCATCCCACCGTCGCCCCCTGCCCCCGCCGTCCTGCTGCTGGCGCTCGGCCCCCGCCGCCCCCAACGCGCCCGCCATCGGCCTCTCAGCGCCCCGCCCCCGGCCGCTGCCGCCCCAGGACCCCACCGCCGCCCCGTGCCCCCGGCGTCCCGCCCTCGGCCACTGCCGCCCCAGGACCCCGCTGCCCTCTACTCGATTTGGTACTTCTCACATTTGAATGACTTACATGCTAGTATATCGCAAGCACTGTATTGCCAAATGGAAGTTACTTTAAAATTTGGAGACCGAGGGTAAACATTTAGCATGACAGACAAACAATTTGTTTAGACTTTAGACGACGCTATAGAGCCTAGATAGGGTCATTATTTTAGCAAGATCATTACCTCTTTTTCTGTCATGTAATGAGCACTAGAGTTAACGATTAGTTTCATCTTCTTACAGCCCATTAAGTTCCTAAAACATGAAAAGTTTCAGATAGAAAAATTGGATGCCCAGCTTGGATGCTTCGTTGCAACACAAACTAAATCAGATGATTAGGGCCAAATAAACTATGTATATTTGTCGCTAGCTGTCCTATGTCCAAACTCCTAATGAACGCACTTCAGATTATTTCTGTTTTATTCATCGTTCATTGATTTTTACATACTTTTGCATTGTATTGTAATATTAGGATGAAATATTGTAGGCTTAGCTGGAACAAGAAACAAGGCGTTGAGAGGAGCTAGAGGCGAGGATGGAGGCAGACCGACAGAGGATGGAGGCAAAGCGGCAAAGGATGAAGGCAGAGCAGCTACAGATGTTTGAATATATAAGGGGTGTTTATGCTACAATCGGTCAACCTCCACCACCGATGCCAGTCCCTCCTCCTCAACCTGCTCCAAATACTGTTTTAGGCACTGTGAGTCACTTCACAGCCTTATAATCACCGTTTCTAGTTTATGCAGAATCAATCTTACAAAGATGCCCAGACACTAGAAACTAGAAACTAGAAATAAACTAGAAACTAGAAATAAATTAGAAACTAGAAACTAGAAACTAGAAATTCGAATGATTTATAGTTTACAAACTAGAAATAAACTAGAAACTAGAATAATTTGTGGTTGTGAATGAACCTACTTGTGATTCTGAAGTTTATTTGCATTTATGTGTTGTCGATATATCTATATTTGACTATGATGCTTATTGTGAACTATGTGTGATGCCTGTAATATTTATTTGAGTGTGGTCAGTTATACGTGCCCGAACCATAAAAACTAGAAATATATGGTCGCTTTGCCGAGTGTTACACTCAGCAAAGAGGCCTTTTGTCGAGTGCCAAGGTAAAAACACTCAGTAAAGAGGACACGTGGCCAAAATCTGTACATTCTGGGCCAGTCTTTGCCGAGTGTCCGGGATTTGACACTCAGCAAATCAGCCATGTTTGCCGAGTGTCCGTGATTGGACACTCGGCAAAGCAGCCATGTTTGCCGAGTGTCAGTGCCTGGACACTCGGCAAACAAGGGCACATTTACCGAGTGTTAGGGCTGGGGCACTCGGCAAACATGGCTGCTTTGCCGAGTGTCAAATCATGGACACTTGGCAAACGCACCATGACTGTCTTCGTGCTGTCACGTTACTTTTTTTTTGTCGAGCATCGGTTTCAGCTCTCGACAAAGTATTTACCAAGTGCCCAATAAAAAACACTCGGCAAAGAGACGTTTGCCAGAACTGTAGATGTTGTGTGCTGTTTGCTGAGTGTTACACTCAGACAAATCCTTTGCCTAGTGTTTTTTGGGAAGCTACTATTTCCAGTAGTGCTGTATGTGTTTCTTGCGACATGTGTTTGACCGTGAGAGGATGATTCAGTGTTGTACAATATCTCATGTTGCTTACCGACAACTTGTCCCTTGTGTTGTATAACTTTTTAAAATTTGTATTGTGTGTGTATATATATAGTACCACAATCTCTTCTATGCACAATACTATGTTGAACTACTTCAATAAATCTACGTGCAAGATAGCTAGCATCCACTGTTTGTATAATAGTATATATATATATATATATATATATATATATATATATATATATATATATATATATATATATATATATAAATATATAAAGAAGAATAATTGAAGACACTGCCTTAAGCACGAAGGCTCCTCCAGAAGATAAGCACGAAGGATGCTCCAGAAGGCTCTTCCTGCTCTATAAGAGGAGAAGTCGGGTGCATGCATTCATCACCATAACTAGAACCACTACGACACCACCACCTGCAATACCTCCAATAAAGCCACCGCTCAACTTTTCCACATACACCATGAAGACCATGATCTCAGGAGCACTCTAAGTTCGTCCACCACTAATAGTGTCCACCACTAATAGTAATACTCCACGACCACCATTGTATTACTCCACTACCATTGTAAATTAGAGAATAAAGGAAGTCCACATGACCTTCATGTGCTTGTAAGGTAATCCCTAAGGTTTGTGCTAAGTGCTTAGGGTTTTCCGAAAGGAAAAGCCATATGTAAGCTTGCTTTGTGAAAATGAATTAAGCTTTCCTGTTTTAATCCTTATCTTCCTTTAAGCTCGTTCATATAGGGCAATGTCTCTATGTTAGGGACCCTAGAGGAGAAACCTCTGCGTGTGTTGTTTTCGTGTTAGCCCTGGTAGCAGCATTTGTAGAGGACCCTGTGTGCACAGAGAAGTGTTCCCTTCGGGAGGAACTGCCTGGTGAGACGATAGAGTCTTGAGTCCTACGTGTGCGTGGCTGGGGATAGCGAGGGAGAAGAGTGAGTTAGCCTAGTCCTGAAGCGAGCCAGTGATACATACGGTGAGTACCAAGTAGGACTAACACAAGCATAGTTGCACGACCGGCTGAAGCTTTAGTCTCGCCAGCCTACAAAAGATCCTGAGAATTACACGCATACCCATAATCCATATATACCTAATCATGCACTTAATAATCACGCACGCATCCACCATCCACCACAAGTGCTCCGCATAGTGCTTGCATAGTGAGGAGAGTTTGGGTGCCTAAGCCACTCTCGGGTGAGCGCTCGTGCACTGTTCATATTCCAAATTTGAATAATAGCGAGTATTTTGAATAGTGCCATAAATTTAAATAGTAACCATTGAATTTGAATAGTGCTATGAATAGTAACTCAAGAATTTTAAATTTGAATTTTGAATTCGAGTTTGTTGCAGCAGTTTCCAGTGTAATCGACCCCCCTGTAACAGTGGTATCGAAGCCTGGTTGTAAAAATTAGAATTTAAGGGATTTACTAAAATCTAGAGTGAAGATTGAAAACCTACATTATCTAAATTTAGAAGTTAATATAAGTAAGTTTTTCAATGCAGCCTCAATTAAATACTTTACTTATAATAGAAATTCTAGATAGCAAGATCCAATATTATAAACAAAAATTAAGTAAAATAGCTACAGAATATAACACCTCCATGTTATGTGAATGGCCTGCAATCCGAGAGAAAGAAGTATATTTTATTAGAAAATTGGCTAAACTAAAAAATGATAAGGAAAAATATAAAATCAAAGAAGTTGTGCAGAAAAATAATTATATTATAACTGAAGAAAAGCAGTGGGAAATTAAAGAAAAGATTTTATTAGAAAGTTATGAAGAAGAAGAAAATAATGCCCAGACTTACCAAGATTTTACATACTCTTTAGATGATGAAGAGTTACGCAATCCAGGTAATGCAATGGAAGGATTAGATATAATATCTAAAAATATTAATAGTTCAATAGAAATAAAAATAGAATTAATGAATCAAGACGACTGTGAGCACGAGTAGATAAAAGGAAGAGGTGATTATAATATAAAATATTCTTTCTGCATATATTATCCAAGTTAGGAAAATAGATTCACATGCAGCATATGTTTAAAGCAAGCATGTTCCTCATGTTTAAGAACTAATAATAAAAAATGGAGACAAGAAGTAGAACTAGAACCATAAGATAAAATATTAGTAAGTAGAGTTAGAAATTTAGAGGATAGAATAAATAGCTTAGAAGCAGAATTAGAAAAGCTAAAGAGTAAAATAGAACTCAATGAAATAAATAAGATTGAAGAAAATGTTAGAGGCATTACCGAGTTAAAGGATCAAGCAAATATTAGATAGAAAAAATGATAAAGCTATACAATTAAAAGATGACATAATAAACTTTGGTAGCAAATATACAGTAAGATTACCATTTAAAGAAACTATAGGAATAAGAGTACCTATAAAAGTAAAATTAATACCTAACATCACTTATAAAATATTAGCATTAGTAGATATAGGTTGTACAAAAAATATTATACATGATAAATATTTCGCAAAATACCCAGAAATAGTTCATACAATAGATCAAGATAAAGTAGAAATATCTACTGATATGTCTGGAATGAAAAAGGTTCATAATCAACTAGCTTATGATGTTGAGGTACAAATAAATAATACAAAATATATAATGGATGAAATTACAATAAGAGACCTATCTATGATATATGATGATATGATATTAGGATTAAGATTTTTATAATTCTCTTTACAAACAACAATCATACATGAGCAAGGAATAACATTTATTTCTTATCAAGACAACAGTCCATATATAACAGAAGTACGAAAGGCTATAAATTCTAATCTTGGAAAGACCAATCTAGAACTCCAATGATCTGATAAAAATGTCCCTGATAATTATATAGATGAAGAGCTAGGTGAAAATATAGAAGAATTTCATATAGCAAACTCATGTAAAGAATGTATTAGTCTATAATCATTAGCACCAAATTGGTATCGAGATATAAAATCTAAAAATGATATAGATAAAAATTGTAAGAAGATAGGAAGATATTCAAATAATCGAAGAAATACCAATGAAGCACTGAGATAAAAATGGTATAGTATGTAAGATTAACATAATAAATCCTGACTATATAATCAAGACAAGTCCTATAGAAGCAACACCTAAAGACAAAAAAGAATTTAAGATGCATATCGAAGAATTAATAAAATTAGGAGCTATAAGAGAAAGCCGAAGTCCGCATAGATCAGCTGCATTTATAGTTAGAAATCATGCTAAAATAGCTAGAGGAAAGTCAAGAATGGTTATTAATTATAAAATACTAAATGATAATACCATAGATGATGGTTATAATATCACAAATAAGCAAGAATAGATAAATAGAATACAAAGAAGTAAATATTTCTCAAAATTTGATTTAAAAGCTGGGTTTTGGCAAGTAAAAATGGCAGAAGAATCAATAGAATGGACTGCTTTCACATGTCCTCAAGGTCATTTTGAATGGCTAGTAATGCCCTTAGAATTAAAAAATGCCCCTGCTTTATTTCAAAGAAAAATACAAAATATTTTTAATGAAAATCAAGAATTCATATTAGTTTATATTGACTGACTTATTAGTTTTCTCAAAATCCAACAAAGAGCATATAGCTCATTTGTAAACATTCTTTAGAAAGGTAGAACAACATGGGTTAATATTGTCTAAAAGGAAAATAGAGATATATAAGGAAAAGATAAAATTTTAGTCATGAAATAGGAGATGGAAAAATCTATTTATAGGATCAAATTGCAAAGAAAATCTTACAATTTCCAGATGTCATGAATGATAAGAAAATCCTACATCAATTCTTAGGAATAGTAAATTATGCTAGAAATTATATTAAAATTTTAGCTAAGCTAGCTGGTCCATTATATGCAAAATTAAGAAAACATGGACAAAAACATTTTAACTCTGAAGATATAAAGTTAGTAAGGACTATTAAAGAAAAGGTCAAGGATTTTAAACCCCTAGAATTACCTTTAGATGATAATTATTTCATTATAGAGACAGATGCATCTGAGTTAGGATGGGGAGCGATACTAAAACAGAAACCACACAAGTATTCGCCAAAATTAGAAGAAAAAACATGTAGATACGCTTCATGAAAATACAAGCTAAAAGCAATAAACAATACGGATTGAGAAATTTTAGCTGTTATTAATACAATAAATGCTTTTAGATTATAACTATGATTTAAAGAGTTCACAGTAAGGATAGACTGTGAAGCGATATGCAGATACTACAATAAAGTCAATAGTAAGAAAAGTTCAACTAGGCGATGGGTTCTATTTGAAGATATTATTACCCAAAACGGTTATAAAGTAATATTTGAGTATATAAAAGGTAAAGATAATACCTTGCCTGATATATTTTCACGATCTTCTATTTTGCAGGAATGAAGAAGGGAACAAGCCTTAGTGGGGGAGAATATTTCAGTTTTGGAATTAATAATAAGTTAAGAATTTTCCCACCAAATACTTATAAATTCAAGCTCCGAGACCACATTGTTCTATATGACATATAAGAATGCATTCTAGACAATTTCTAATTTCAATATAACAATAAAAGAGAAGATAAATGTTATATGCTAGCAATATTAAATAGTCTGGCTGAATATTTTCATATGATTAATGAGAAAATACAACCAAAAGAACCATCTGGCAATATAGACAAAAAACCATATATGTTATATATAGGGAAAAAATACTAGGAATCTATGTATCATATGAAGTAGCTATAGCTCAGCAGATAGAAAAAGAAAAAGATGGAGGAGTGTCTTGGAAAAAATATTTAGATATTGATCAAGCTCTTTCATATGCAAGAAGTATTCTAGGAGTAAATTATTTCTTAGAGCCAGCAGCCAAAGACTATATCCAGAAATACAGGAAGGCCAAAGAAATGAAACCAATATGGACATGGCCAAATATAAGAGAAGAGGGACCGTCCAGACTGCATACATATAAAGAAGTTGTAAAGAAAGAGATAGATCCATTGAATGAAGAATACGTTGATATAAAGATGAAAGAAAAATTAGAGACAATAACTCTTCAATGAAAGAAAGACATAAAGGAATAAATCTTACAAGAAATAAGAGGTGAAATGGATGAAAATTTTAAAAATATAACGAAAGACTATGAAGAAAATATTAAGAAAGATTATGAGTCAAAAATGAATATACAGATATATGATGAAGATAATGATGAAAATGATGATGAGATGTTGGATATCCGTGGTCATGGGCAACAACCAGAATATTAGATTTCAATCTTACAAATATTAATATAAATAAATATATCCAATTACACAAGAAATATATTCCTATATATATAATATTCAGCTACAACAGGTGGCAGCTGCCTACCTGGGTGTGGTAGCTACCCGGCCGCCAAAATGTCAAAGCAGCTCTATCTTCATTCTGCACTGGCAGACACTGTCTACTTCGGGATATCACAGGACCACGCCGAGTCGCCGAAACATTTTGGGCGCGCAGATGAAAGCAAGCGCATGTACGCACAGGCACCCAGCCGATGCCCTCCACCTCAATCCCCGCGAATCTATCTTTTGCGCACAGATAAAAGGAGGTGCATGCATGCACAGACACCCCGCGAGACCCACCATGCATTTTCCTGTCGTACTTAATTTAACGCTGCCAATGAACACTGGAGCCACCACTCGTGGCAGGAAAACGACGGCTCATGCTGTTTCTCTAGATCGGCTTTGCTAGTAAAGTATTCGTTTTTTTTATAATGGGCAACCGATTCATTGATATGGAAAGTTTTTTTGCGTCATACTAAAACTTGGGCCTGTTTTGTTCTTGACCCAAAAAGCCTAGGCCAATTCATGGTCAATGCTAAAACGAGGCTTGTCAGTTGATGGTTGGTTAATGACAAGCTAAATTCACTGTGGTGTCAAATCTTGGATAAGAAATGATATTTGGATTGTTTTCCTATTTTCTTCTTTACCCCACTTTTACCAGGTTTTCTCTCTCCTATTCTTTGGCACAGAACTTTATTAACGAATTGTTAATTAAACACTGTGCGTTTACAGGGTAGGATGAAATGCCAAGATAACATGTTCTCCAGTGTATCTGTGAAACTAGTGGAGTCACGATGAAGTTTGAATTGTGGTATGAGTGAGCTCGATGGCCAACCATTCAACCCGTGATCCCAGCTTTACTTCTGTGGGAAGTTTCACTACCGTAGTGTAGTTCGGCTTGCCCAGGAATCCTCTGTAACTTGTACTTAAACACCTTGGAGCCTGATTGGCCTTCTCTCCAGCAATCCACAACGTTATATAGCCCATCATATGTGAACATTGGGGTTTCTCCGTTCAGACCTTTAAATCTGTGAATCACTCGGACAGGAGTTTTGGTTTGGATGCAATTCTTCAAGGCTAGGTTACCCTTCTCAAGCTTTTGATCCCCCACACCCTTCTTACCAGAAATCTTTCCTCCAGAACCGGTGTATACCAATTCACCAGACCTCGACAGCTGATCAGGATAACCTCCAGAAGCAACGACACTAATTGCGATAAGCACATTATATTTATCTCTTGTGGTGTCTATGCCTCCCTGGTATGGGCGGTGGAGACCCAACAATGTTCAACTCGACTCTCTGGAGAAACTCATCACCAACTTCAATTCCAAGCACGTTTCCAACAATAGGCCCATGCTGGGTAAATCGTGGCGTTTTCTTGATTAGATCAGCAGCTGCAAGGTCAGTTCTATTACTAGGTAACTTCAATGACTGTTGTTTCACTGCTCGTATTATAGCCCTGCGTATAAACTCGAACCTCCCGCGCATCATCTTGACCTTGCTCCTAGCATCCACATTCTGGACACCATATTTTTCTTCATGAGGAGCTAGTGCCTTCAGAATGTCATCTTCCACGTTAGATGGCAGCATAGATTTCTGTTTTACATTTCCCTTCTTCTTGGGACCAAAGGAGTTCCTACTTGTGTCAGCAGCCTCTCTATCTGTCCGGAGGCACTTCTCAGATGTGGGAGCCTGCACAGCTTGATGTTTGGCAAACCCAGCAGTGTCCTCAGATCCATTCGTGGTCACACACTTTCCATGCTCAATCTCCTTCACCTTGATCTTGGAAAAGGGTATAGGATGAGAGCCCGGAGCAGATTTCTGAATCCATTTGGCAGGCCTAACTTCCTTTCGAGGTGCTGACATGACCATATCTCTCCTCATAGCACCTTGGCCAGACGCTCCTGGTGCAACACCAGAAAATGCTCTGCCCATCTTAGCACTGACCATACGTTCTTTGGAAGGACCTTCAGACAATGATTGAGCAAGAGCATTGGAGGAACTCCCAGCAGATTTGATCACCACCTCGATATCTTTCGCAACCACACATGATGGTCTCTTCTTCTGACTTTGCAAATTGATTCCCGGAACAGAAG